>NW_008794212.1:919888-948132 GCF_000699145.1 Aptenodytes forsteri
CTGCGTAAGCCTCGGTAGTTAGAATGACCCACGCGAGGTGAAGTTTTTTTCTTCCCATTTAAAAAAAAAAAAAAAAAAAAACTCGGTGTAAACATCAAGCCACTCCCCGCTTGCAGCAACAAGATAGCCAAACTCTGCGTTTTCCCCACGCTTCGTAAGGGGTGGGCTGTTCACCGTAGCGAAGGCTTTAAAATGAACAAAGCGCGCGTGTGTCTGGGCCCTCCGTGGTTCGGGATGTGGCTCCCTTGGTGCGTGTTGAACATGGCGCAGCGCGTTCGTCGGCCTTGCGTGGGAAAGTGCCTTTGCTCTTCGCTCTCGGAGCTGGAGCTTCCCAAAGCGGGAGTCTTCGGTTGTGTTCAGGAGTCTGCTGGTGCTGGTCTTGGTGGGTGTACGTAGGCAACACCAGGCGCTTTAGCTTGAGTCGTATTTTCGGTTTGCTGTCTGATCGGCCCGTGTCTTTGGTGCTTTGTTTTATATACTCGTCTACTGTGTTAAACTGATAATGTGATCCATACTGTACTATGATAAAGAGAGAGTAAAACTAATTGTTGATACAAAGAAAGAGCAATTACTTGTATGATCTGTCAAGATTCTTATCGAAACCTCGAGGATTTTTAGAAACTTTTGTCATGAAAGTTGCAAAACGGTTCTGGAAAAGCGAGGAAGAAAAAATTAGTCAATTCTGGACATAAATGGCTAACTTGTTTTCCTTAATTTGTTTTTATTAAATGTTTTCTGTGTAGCCAAATTAATTTTCTTTATTTGAAGGTTAAAGTCGTAACGCCCACAACAGCCTGTTAACAATAGAATGATTAAATTGGTTATCAATCTCAGTCGGCAATGGAGGGCTGTCTTTGGTCAACAAATATTTGGAACGAAAGCCTAACTGTAGCGCAGTCATTTGGATGTTTGAGAAACAAATGTCAGCATGTTCCCCTCCCCCCCTTAAACCCTCAGACATATTAAAAGTAGATTAAAATACATCTACTGTAAATCCCTTAACAATGCTGTCTTTTTAAGAGAAGTAGAATTTAGAATCCTTTTTTCCCACCTAAGTGAATGTGCAAGTATATGATGCATCTTTGCTATGACGTGTCTGTTGTCTGGGAAAACAGTAATTATGATGCCCTGAAATAGGTATTTCTGTCTTGCAGACAGGAGAGAATTCCTTTAGTAAAGGTAAAAAGGAAAAATAACAGCAACTGTCATTTCCTACTATGGAAGTTTAAAAAATAGTTAGAAGCAAGAAAAGTGCGTCTATTTATTTATATAAATACATATAAGTATTTATTTTTATATGTATACTCAATTTGGCAGGATCACTTTTGGGAGTTATTTGCCATCTTGAAAGTCTAGTCAGAAGCTTAGAGTATGCCTTGCCGCTCCCTTCACAGGGCAAAATATAGGTCTTTTTTAGGTGCACATTTTAGTCATCTTAACTAGTGCGATAACGTCCTCAAATGCAGCTTCTTTTTTTTCAAAGAGAAACCATTTGGCGGGGGTTCCGTGGGGATGTTTGTAGTTTGGTAAGCGTAAGTGAACATGAAAATCTTTCCATATCCTTTGTCTTCTTTATTCGCAGTACTGAGCTGGTTGAGCTTTGGTGTAACTTGATCTAGAGTGGATGCCACTGCAGTGTGTTGGTAGAAAGCAGTACCATTTGTTATTATTTACTGGTTTGGAGTGACCGCTTAGCTCCGACAAATAACGCCTGGCAGGGGGAAGGAATCCTGGTGGAACGCACTACCAGAGTAGACTTCCTTCTAGAAAAGCAGGATTTTAGTCTCCAAAAGCTCTTGGAAACTTTACATAAAGCAAAAATAAACCACAACCAAACACTTTTTTTTGGGTGTTTTACTATAGCATTTGAAAAACACTGCAATGCAGCTTTTATTTTTGTTCCATAAAATGTTGGAAAGAAAGGGGTTCTGTTAAAATTTAAAAAACCAAACAAAACCACCAACCCCTTCCCCCCTGAGGAATTCTGTCGTCACGTTAGAAAAATTAAAATATAAATGATTTAAAGGAAACGACTATTTTTTCTGACTAGTAAGTCTGAATAAACTTACTTCTCCTTCCCAACAAACAATTGTGGGGAATACGCCTCCCATTATGCTTCTCTAGCGCCTTGAGCAGATTTTCCAACAAAAATTAAAGATCGTGACTCGATGAGATTTCTTGAAAACAAACAGCAGTGAAGGAAGCTTAACAACTTAGGCTTGGGTGTCTCCAGGATGTCTTGCGTGCCTTGAACAAAGCTGTGTCTCTGCCATGCCTGTGGTTGTGTGGTTCGGAGCTCTTTGTCAGGGAAGTCCTAGGGCAGTGTCGTAACTCCGTTCAAACCAGTTAAACCCCTCGGAGTTGGGATTTGACCCAGTGTCTTATATTCTGGCCTCTTCCGTCCATCTTCACGCGCTTTGCACATGCAACGCAGCGAAGTATGGAAGATTAAAATGTCTTACCTTAAATTTCCCTTTGGCTAAAACAGAGAAAACCTGCTGTGTTTTGATTCTACTTTAAAGTTTAAAATATAAAAGCCTTTTAGGTGTATCCGCTGTGTTTTGATTCTACTTTAAAATATAAAAGCCTTTTAGGTGTATCTCATCTTTAACCATGGCAGGAAAAGGCGACAGTGGTAATTCCATCGCTTTCTTTTGCGGTTAGCTACCCAACAGTCTCAGCAGACTGCAGTTTCATTTTATGTTTCTGCTCCTCTGCAACCTCAAGGTGACTCTCTGATTCATTGTGTTGGCTGACATACCTAAAAATGTATTTTTCTAGCTGGCTTGCTTCTCACGGTCTTGTCGGAGAGCGTGGAGCTGTTTGCTGTAGTAGGCAACTGAGGCAGTCTTGTGGCGTGTGGTTTCTTCGTGCTTCCCCCGTTCCTCTGAGTGCTTTTATTTCTGAGCATCTGCAAAGGAAGGATGCAGAGAGGCTCAGCACCTGGTGGGATGCTCTCCCTGAGGATACTTTTCTGGTTTAAGTTTAGGGGGGAGAGTGCTTCCAGCCCTTTTCCCCCTCCCCTGTTGTAAACAGTAGAGGAACTCAGTTGTGAAGGAGTATTTTCACCTCCTTTCTCTGTTAGGACTAGAGTGACCGCTTCCCTTTTAATGCAAGGCTGATCTGAAACTGATTTTTCAGGCAAATGTCTCCTGTTTAGAAAGGAGAACGTCTAGAACGAATCTTTCTAGCCAGCTCAGAAACCTCATGTTAATATTGCCAGAAAGAGGATAAAAGACTCTTCATTCTGGTTGTCAGCTGCTTTTTGAGCTGCAGCATGAGGGCATGTGTAAAGCCCAGCTTAGCAGGAGCTGCTGAGCACTGCAGTTCTCTGCTGTGCACTCGGTGTCAGGCGGGCAGCGCAGAGCCTTCCTCAGCCCCTCGCTGCCTGCGCTGGGGGGCTTTAGCGTAACTCTCTGCCAGCTCCCGCAGCAAACTGCCCGTGGGAAAACCAGCGGAGAGCTACAGGGTAAACGGGGGGGTCCCTGCGGGATCGTGCTTTACTGACACGGGGGAAAATTCTGTTACTTCATCCGCGGAACATTCCACATAATTAACCATTGTGCCTAAAACCGAACCAAAATACCATCACCTGATACTCTGCCGCTGTGCGATAGTCAGTGCTGTTTTGCAGTGTCGTATTCCATGAAGTAGAAGAAAACAAAAATTGATGGCTGATTCCTTTGCAGCGGGTGGGGTGGAATCTGAGCAGGGTTGTGGGGATTTTTTTTAATGCTTTCTGCTATAAGTACGGTTTGGAATGTAGCCTTGTGGAGAGATTCTCACTTACTTCCATCCCTAGAATATTTGGATGCATTTTACCTTTTATTTCACGGACACCAGTAAAGTCAGTAGAGTTTGTACTAATGAAAAAAAGCCATTTTCTTAAGTCCCTCCTGTATAGAGATCTCTGTAGGCTGTTAGGTAGGTGTCACTCTGTGGTTAAGACAGACCCACAAAAAACCCCTGGGATAGTAGATAAATGACTAGTTAAAAAACCCAGAAAAAATTAAAAATCTCCCCTGTGCTGCATGGCTTTTTTTCATGGGGTGTGGTACGTTGTGCTTCTCACAAAAGCCAAGCATCCATCTCTACCTCAAAATGCACAGCAATTCTGCTTACAGAGGGTTTGTTCATGACGTATCTATAAATACCTTTTATAAGAAGCTCACACCAGTTTGCTGTAGGATGTGAAGTGAGGTGGGACTTCTGTCTTGGTGTAAAATATGTCAGTGGATACGCAGCATGCCGTTTTCCTAGCGGAAGGCTTAATCTGGGAACCTAATGCTTGCTTTGTCTCCCAGCATCTTTGGTGTGTTTTCCAGCTCTGCTCAACTCTTCTTTTCCAGTGAAGACTGAGGAAGTTTTGTATGAAAGCTTTTGTGAAGGACTGTTGTGAGATACAAGTAGCTGGCACAGCTAAGCGTGACATTTATATGGAATCGATGGTACCTGAAGACACCAAGGGCTGACAAACGCCTTTGTGGGAGCTGTTTCTTTCAAAAGTGTTGCTAATCCTCCTACACCTCAAGATCTTCCTGTACCCTGGTATAAGCTGCGAACGTCTCTAACCTGCTGAATTTTCTTGTTTTGTGGGTGAGGTGAACCGCGATGTGCTGTGCTCATTCCCCTGTGGCTTTGGGCTATGTTGCTTTCAGGTCAGACTATTTCCAGAGCAGCAACAGCACAAGACTGACGGATCTGGCACTTGGGTTTTTTTGGGTGATTTCTCTCAGTAGCTTAAGCCAGTAGGTATCTCGGGAAGAAGCGGAAGCCTGTAGATCATAGCACGTTGCTGTTCATTTGGGAAAGAACAAATACAGGATGATTCCACTGAGTCCGGATGGCTTTTCTGTGCCTTGCAGAAGAAATGATTTCATTTACTGAAGAACTGGTGTGGTAGCCATGCAGGGAGCCGCTCGCGTGCTTGATATTTAAAGAGAGTAGTTGTTTTCCAACAGCGTACTGCTGTGCTTCACACTTATTTTCAGAAGCTTGTGTAGAAGGTTAAAATCACAGGACAGACAAGATGACCGGCAGAGTAGTTTTTTGGTTCTGTTTTTACAGTGTGTTGGCTAAAGAATGAAACTGTTCTGGATCTAATTATCAAGAAATACAATACATTTATTTCTTGACACAGTGATACTTTCATAAAGCACCGAAGCAAGTGTAACGTGCAGTATTACTTACTCTCCCGTAATGTAAGTCAGTGGAAAAAATCTCTTGGTAAGGGCTTGCAAAAAAGTCTCCGAGCTTCTCCAAACCCCAGACATTCTCCTTCTCCACCACCAGCCTTCGCATCTGTCCAGTCCCATAACCTGGGCTGGGTCGGTACGGGATGGGGAGACAGCTTTCCTAAGGAAACACCGCAGGTTTGCCTGGCGATTTGGCACGCGTAGAGCTTTGAAGCATTGCACAGGGGCAGAGCGTGGCGTTGTTTAGAGGGTAGAGAGTGGCTGTGTGAGCAACGCCCTCGTGTCTGCCCAAGCCCCGTGGGTAGCAATGCTCTGGGGGGGTTCTCCCAGGCTGCACCACAGGTGTCGGGATGAGCAGCAGCTGATTCGGCTCCCGGGACTCTGCTGGCACCAAACCAGTTTTCTAAGATGCTCCTGAGACAGAGATACTTTCCTCCCAGTTAAGGTTCGAAGCAAAGTCCTCGGCTTGTTAAACACTGCTCGGCACATTCTTGCTGGATTTAAGCAAAGATAGTCACTTCTGCGGGGACGGAGCGGTTTGGGGGTTTCTGTTTGTTTCTTTTCTGAATCCTCTGCTGCTCCTCTTCTGCAAGGGATATTCTTTCAAGCTTGGCTGTAGGTGCTGAACTGGGGGAAAATTATTCAACACGGATCAGTGGGTACTTCTTGGATGAAGTTGTACTTGTATGTGCTTTTCTGTTTTCTAGAAATGTAGTGAGAAATAAGGTGTGAAAATAGCTTCTCTTTATTGTTGGTGATGCTAGAAAGATGATTGATTCAAAACACAAAGCTTATTATTTTGTCACCAGAGCAATTTCCCTTTTGTCTTTCCTCGGGGCATTGAAGGCTTATTTTCTAATCCCATTTGGATATCTTTCTCTAAAAATATCTTCATCCTGCATATCTATCCTGTCAAAACCATGGATTCCTACTTAAAGCTTTGAAACTTAAAATAGAGAAGATGTATTCCAACAAGATAGATTGTCGAACTACTGGAAAATGTAGTCTCATGCTACTCTCGGTGTTGTCTTTTTTCCTCTGGTAGCTCCTGCAGGATGCCTTTGGTCTAGACTGGAAAGTTTAGACCATTTCAGCATCTGTACTCGCGTACCTCGTTCTGCAGGATGCCTTTGGACTGGAAAGTTTAGACCATTTCAGCATCTGTACTCGCGTACCTCGTTCCAGCTTGTCGCAGTCTTTGTTTCTGTCCCCTGAGATGCAGTAGTTAGTCACTGGTGTTTGGATTCATTTCTGCAAATGGCTGTTCAGTCTGGTACAGCCAGATTTATTGGTATTTGGGGAAGCCTGGGAGTACGGGTTTTTTTTCTGCATCATTGGAGATGATTTCTCCTGAAGCTTCCTGCCCCAAACGAAGGCTTAACATGCAGTGAGGAAGCTGTTAGGGAGTGATGTGTACTTACATCTCCACATATTGTCTCAGTGTTTCAAACTGTGCCTGAAGAATAAAAGCCGTTACAAAAGATAAAATGAAGGATGAGATACCACTTAAAAGACTTTAATATTAATATGCCTTTCTCTGTAGTAGTTTTTTGAGGATTGGGGTGGGGGAGGGATGCTTCTGTAAAAACAGATGCCTAGGAGGAGAGATGATTTAATTTAGTTTTTCCTGACAGTTTTTAACTAGACTGCCGACACCCTTGGTATTACCTTTGTGTCCTTCCTGTTACCGTTGAAATGACTCACCTTAGGATTTGCTTTCTTCCAAATGTACTGGTTCTGAAATGCCTAATGTGTCTCCAGCCACTAACATACGTTTCTAACTTGGTAACCAGTGTATCAGAGCAAGTTGCGGAGCTGCAACGCCTGCAGATCTCACAACTGTCTTTTCTTAAAGGTGGGCTTTTCCTTCTGCTGAGGGCAATGTTAAATGAAAGTTAAATATCTTGTGTCATCAGTATCTGTCCTTTTGTTGAAGACTTAAGCGTGCATAAATTGAGCTCTGTTGTTCATCGGTAATACCGTACGTGTAGGGAAAGGGGGAGTTGTGGACACGTGTTGAAAAGGGAGCAGTGGCATGGAAGGAACAAATGAATGGGGTGGTCTGTCCTCTGCTCGGAAAAGAAACACACGTAATCCAATTTCCACCTGTTAGCTTCCATGGCTTGGGACGGTCTGGTTGCTGATGCATTTCTTGTTAAATTCTGCCTGGTTTAGTTGAATACAAAAGTGCATTTGGAATTTGGCATGAATGTTTTCATCAAAAGATCTCTTCTGCATAAGGGGATTTATTTGTGGTTTGGTTTTCTTTTTTCTTTTCTTCTTAACATAGACAGCAGTCCTGTGCACAGGGTGTTTTATATCTGTTTTTGTTGGGTCCCTTTCAGCTTAACGTGTTTCATCTTAACGTAGCCCAACAAGACCGAACACGATTACCTACCAACTACTTTCAGACCCTTTACTTTCCCTCTTTTGTTTGCTTTTGTGTTGCTGCAGCCTTTTAAAACTCAGAGGTCATGCCAAGGTAAGACTCATTCTGAAAAGTTATTTACCGAGATACTTAGATGACTTAAAAAACCTGTATCTGTGTGGGAATGAGTCTTGGTTCAGGGTGTGCTCTCGATTCTCTGTATTGTTGAGAACCAGGATGCTGCAGGGTGAGGCAGCAGAGCTCTGCTTTGGCAGTGGGCAGAAAAATGGAGGGACGCTGGATCCAAGTCATTTGAGACAACAGCCTGGGTGTGCAATACGGGGTAATCTGTGCTTCAGCTGACGCTGCGGGTGTAGAAGCAGAAAAGTGATTCAGAGTTGCTCAGTAATTGCTTGACGCTTCTGACTTGACTGCGGTGTTGCCAATGTTTGTTTTTCCAGCTCCACTGGAAGGTACACGTTGGTGTGTTTTGGTGAAGGTACACATGGTGCTTGTCTGTGTGATGGCTTTGTGAACTGGGAAAATACCTTTATTCAATTTTACTGGATTTTGGAGTGTGCAAATATTGCATACTTAAAAAAAAAAACAACAACACAAAACCAAAACAAGACCAACACAACAGCAAAAAACCCTTTACCTCAAAATATCCAAAATGGGATCCTTCAGAATCTTAAAGGTGTGGAGTCACAGGTGTGGTATTTCTGATGGATTCCTGGTTTTATTCATCTACTGGAAAGAGCCAAGCTGTTTCTATGTATTTATGGCCTCTTTGGTTCTTGATTTTTTTATGGGATGTCCTGGAAATGCATGTGATTGTTATCAGATTCCCATTATAATATCAATAATTGGTCCCATGACAGCTTCAGAAAATGCGTATTTTCAAATTATGAGATAGAGTCTAATTGAAACCAAGAACGTTGGATTTTTTTCCCCATGAGAAATGAGTATTCAGAGATAAGAACTTAAATATTTAATAGTAGTCCTCTTAGATGTCTTTGCTAAAAGTGATTCATTTTTTCAGTGCCTCTGCTAAAAGAAATCTTACTCCGCTACCTAGTTATAATGATGGATAGGAGATGCTTTTGGGTGGTGCAAGAGACTCTTCTGGGTCAGGGAGCAGTAGGATTCTTGAAAAACTGTGGTGGTTTTGAAGCTGTTGTTAATTCTGTCGCGTGAGGAGGATGAGATGCTGAAAAACACATTTTCTTATATGTCAAATGGCCCAAAGGCTTGCAATAATTTTTGCTGTACTCCTGAACAAAATATTCCTGAATTTACTTAGATATTGTTGCTATGATGCAGTCTTTTCTTTTTAATTGTCCTTGTGGCAGCCTGTGGGGTAAAGACAACCTCTTATTTTGGGGGGTGAAAGTTGACTTTTAAAGTCACATTGGGAATCTACAGGGAAGTTGAGTCTCCGATACACAAGTATCATTCTGACTGCTAAATTATTCTCTCACTTAGCAAAGGATGTGCAGGAGACCGTTATCTGAATTGGGGTAACTGGGTTAGTGAATATTTTTAGCAAATCTGTTAAGAGAAGTCGGATTTTTCTGCAGTCGTAATCTCCTTTCTTCACTGTAGAGTTCTGAACTGCTTGAATCTCTGTATTTAGGCCAACAGTGAGATGTGGATAATGCTGCAACTTCTCACAGAGCTTTGAGATTTTTATATCGCTCACTTAGTAATAATCTCATCCAAAAATCTACTAAGGAAAGTCATCTGGCTTTTTTTTAACACATTGCTCCGTAGTACGAATAGCTGAGCAGCTGTACTTGCAGGCACTAAAGCCTAGTGAGGGAAGCACAGAGTGCGGTTGGAGAATGTATATATCTATGTATGTATCTATATTTATATGGGACTAGCTCATAACATGCAGTGATATTCCATCGAGAGGTGCTTGTGGCTAGTTCAGCTGGAGCAGGCACGGCAAATGTATGTCATGCCTTGTTCGCTGTGTACCTGACGGAATTTGCTGATGGCTTGATCAATGCCGCATGCCCTTTTAAAACGCAATGACCCCTCTGACCCTGGGAAGCCACGCTGCTCCTGGGTTTTACTGCTGATGCTCTTAGCAGTTTCACTTACACTGCAAACACAGTTGTCTGCACCCATACAGCTCAGTCTTCTCCAACTGCAGCAGTCAATTCCTCTTTAACAGCCCAACACGGATTTTTGCCACCATGTGAATCATACAAAATGCCACTACTGAAGATTGACCTGTTAGTCTCGAAGTGCTACCCCCATGTCATATCCATCCTCTTCTCTCCGCTTTTATATTGCATTTTGTTTTGTTTTCTCCTCTTAGAACCTATCTGTATGTTTTTTTTTTTTATTTTCTTACCACTTTCTGGGTCAACCACAAATAGCCAGTGGAAAACTCTGCTGTCATTTGATAAACCCATTGGCTTGATTATTTTTCACTTTATGGTATCTTTTACAATTTAACTTCAAAGCAGATGCAAACAGATCTTAAAGCGAAGTTAATCTTGCTATACAGAAGCACATGTTTCTTTATACTTGAGAAAAATGTTTGCTTATATTGGTAATAGAAGATTTATTCTGTCCATTGCTTGCTTTATATGCAGCCCAGATTTTCTGAGTATTACAGAATAACGTTAGCCATAAACTTCAAACAAAACTGTTGCCAGCATAAACAATTTATTTTAATCGTACCATGTGTGATTGTTGAGCTGTGAAGCACTGTGTGAGAGTCGCCTTCCCTCTTTCTGTGCAGGAGGAAGGTAGGACTCTCCTGCTAGGAGCTGAAGGAAAATGGAACCACCTAAGGCGGTCTCACACCGGGCGTGTTGTGCGAGCCGGTGCCAGAGCTGGGGAAAAGAATGAGAAATGGAACCCCCTGGTTGTCAGTGCCCGGCTCGGGAAACACCCAATTCACCTGCAGAACTGCTCCCCTTTGGGGAAAAAATGCTGAGACGAGTTGCTGCTATTTCCATCCTCTGATCAAGATGTTTGAAGGGCTGCTTATTTGAGATGACTACAAATATCTGTAAGTGCAGCGAGTGCAGAACTGGCTGCCTCATTCGGAGCGGTGAGAAGCGCTGCCTTCAGCAGCCCTCCAGGCTGTTCATCCTCGTGGCAGAAGGACGGGAGCTGCCGCAGGGGGAACCAGCTCCTGGTGCTGCCTGCAGTGCTTTTAGAAGGCTGGCTGTGTGCAGAGCTAGTGGAGAGGCTTATTCATGTGGTTGTTTTCTAGAAGGAGACTGAACTATTGCCCTATTTTTTTTTTTTTCAACTTGCTTTCGTCAGAGTTGGTCAATAGTATATCAACTCGCTTTCGTCAGAGTTGGTCAATAGTATATCACTTAATATGGGACTTATGTTTTTCTTAAAATTCAGTGAACTCTTTCCTCCTTAAGTTTTATGATACGTACATGTGCTATTTCAGCAATGGCAGCGCTATATGAATGTATAATTTTAACTGAGCTGAGTACGTTGCTCTCCTGGCTTGATGCAACTCTTAATCTGCTCACCTTAGTACAGCTTGCATTTGGCCCGTTTTGGATTCAGACTTTGTACTTGAACTGAACAAACCTGGATTTGACTTGCAGGTGACCTGAGGCTCATCAGCTCTTTGGTCCCCTGTTTATACAATGGAAATACTCCTTCCTTTTCTTCTCTTATCTGTTACTGGGTTTGGTGGTTTAAATTTCAGGGTTTTCTGATTTTTGGTACTATGGTGGCTGCCAGTACACACTTCAGTTTTATTTTGAGAAAGTCATTTGGGACCTGCTCTTTAAAAAGCAAGACGTGGGAATTCAGAGTAGTTATTCTGTGCTGGAGAGAGGTACCTTTTGTCTTTAGGATTTGGAGTCCATTGCTGTGTACCTGTCCCTCTTTTCTAAAGAGCTATCGCTAACTGTATAAATGTATTTCTGCTGCATGCGATGGCTGAACTGCGTGAACGCAGTCGTAGGTGTGGAGGGGCAAACGCTGGAGCCCCGCTGCTCCTCCGACTTACAAGCAGCAGCAGGAGCTCCTGCTGCGAGCTGCGTAGGGGCAACGACGGCAGCACTGTCCTGCTGGTACAGCTCTGATCCTGCGCTGTTTTGGTGGTTTTTTTTTTTCCACGATCATCTTAAGTGGAGCATTGCTAATAAGGATGCCTTGTTGCCCTGGATGCGTGCAGTAGGCAGCGCTCAGCCTTTCCAGGTAAGCTGCTGCGCAGGGAGAGCGGGCAGCTCCTTTTTGCTGCCACTGCACACTTGGTGTGTCTGGGAACTGTTACCCCTCCTCTTGAGGGGGTACAGGGGAAGAAGGGCCGGGTGGAGAGGAGACTGTTCATTTGTCAGTTATCTCCAAGGCTGAGCTGGTTTGTATAACAAGAACTGCTTGCTCTTTATTTTTGCTTTTTATTACTATTAAAAAATGCCATTTGGAGTGGCATGTGTTTCAGAGACTTTGGGATCTAGGAATTGTAAACCAGATAAACATCAAGGATGGGGAAGACAAGACGCCTCTGTGGCTACAGGATTTAGGGGTCTGGTGTTTGTTTTGTTTTGTTTTTTTAAACTAGTGCCAAATGATGAGGGTGGCTGGAGGTTGAAGTCTGTCAGCAAGAATGTTTGTGACTTAACAGGAAGAGCAACGGCTTATGCTGATGCAAACAAAAGGTCTTAATGATTGTTTGCACCCTTCTTCTCCTTATTTTCTGCTAGTTGACAGTCCTGTGTCTTGCAGGTTTTGTTTGTTTTTGCTAGAGAGAAATAGGAATATGAATCATCATTTACATACGAGACAGGTACTGTGTTTATATGACTGTCATTTTATAGGCCGTGGTCCTTCCTTCATCTTCCTTGCCGCAGTGGGTCAAGAAATAGCACAAGGGCTTTCACTCACGTGTGTAAGCGTTTAACCTGATCACTTTTTGTGTCTCCTGAACGCTGTAAGGGAACGGAGTGTGGCAGGCCAGATTGTACCCTGCTTTGAAGATTCGGGAAATGCAGAAGGAATCTATCAGCATTGCTAAATCTGATAATAGAATTACTGTCAGATAATTCCAGCCAGCGTTGCCTGTTTCTGGATAATTTAGCAGAAAGTGGGGCTGGTCTGCTGATCTCATTGCTGTGCTGTAAGAAGAGGTGTGCTGTATATGTAAGCTGTAATGCATTTCTAGCTGCAGGGAGGGCACAGGATGGGGTTATGAGCCAGAAAATCTATTGTTGCACTTAAAAACGCAAAAATTACCAAAGAAGGTCCAAGCAGTGCATTTCAAAAAGAAACTCTGCAGCTCTTTGTTCTTACAAAGTTCACAGGAGGATATTTTGTTATGCATGCCTGGGTGTGTGTGTTTTAACCAGCTCAATAATACCACTTTTATTCACATTATTTGTGTAACTATTTGAGCTGTATTCTGAGTAGTAACACAATCAGAACCCCTTTGCCAGCTGTCCAGGAAAGCACAACTTGTCACCACAAATTTGTCGGTATGGGACAAGCTGGCATAGACGTTCTCACTACCAAATGCAAAGCCATTTGGAACCAGTTCCACCTGAATTTTGAATGAGATTTAAACAATTCTGAATTTCTTGATGATTGACTGAAGTTAATCCATCACTGATAAATTATCAGAGATGCAAAAACCAGATTCTTAAATACTCTGTCTTCCTCCTGATAACTGGTGCAAAAATGGAGGAAACAGGAATTCTAGTTTGTAAGGGGTTGCAATGGTTTTGTAAGGATGATTTTTTTTTTTTTTTTTTTTTTTTTTGGTCTCTACTTGTCTACCTACCTAATGTGTTTTTTATGAGCTAGAGGTACAAATAAGAATGCCTGTGCTGGAATAGGATTGCTGAGTGTTACCAAACCAAGCACTGCAGTATCGTGACCCTGCTCCCACAAATGTATGGAGTTTACAAATAGCATTGGAGTCTCTGTTCAACAGTTTCCTATTTAAGCTTTCCTAGCCCCCACTGCATCAGAGACAGAATCCTTATTTTTTTAATATCATTAAAAACTATGATTTTTGTATAATTACCTGGCCCCAAATGCTTTAGCTTGAGGAAAACTGGATGACTGGTGCTAAAATTGGGAGATTTGGGCATATCAAGTAAAACGGAGAGTTCTGCTTTTTTTTTTTCCCCCTCCAGATAATGAGATGAGATATATATGAGATTTGGGCATATCAAGTAAAACTGAGAGTTCTGCTTTTTTTTTTTTCCCCCCCCTCCAGATAATGAGATGAGATATATAAGGAAATCGGTACAACAAGCCAAGAAGCAGAAGCTTGTTGGTTGTAAGGTTATGGATGGGAGTGAGCCGGTTCCTCTCTATGCAGAGGGTACAGACGACAGGAACCGGTGCTCTTGCAAGGCTAGAGCTGAAGCTCCAAGTGACCGGGCTTGTGCTTGGCCGGTGCCGGGTGGCTTTGTTCCTCTCAAAGGGGAGCTGCCTCCTCTCTCCTCCGCCTCTGCCTGTCTTAAATTGGGTGAAATGGCAGGGGGAGAAGCAACTGGGCAAATCGAGATCAGAATCAGAAGAAAAGCTAAAAGAAATCAATAGAAGTGTTACCAGAGTGAAAGGAGGTCAGCGATTTTGTAGTGGGAATCAAACGCCGTGTGAAACGCTGCAGTTCCTGCGTATTCCTTCCCGGAAGATCTAATCTTGCTCCGTGTTCTTATTAAATAAGCTTTTAGACATGCATTTCACGTGTGAAGCACGGACCTCGCAGTAATGGGTCTGCGCCAGGTGCTGCAGAGTCTGCGGTACCAGAACGGAGAGAAATGGTGGGTGCGCAGAAGCTCATCAAAATGGCCACAGTTGCGCATGGGGTCTCTGTTCTGTGAACGCTGTTCTCCGTCCATGTTTGAAGAGGTTTGTTGCCAGGAGCAACTTGTCTGCATTAGTCGGTGACAGGGTAATTGCTCTGCCTGCCTCGACATCTGAGCTTCTGTGAAGGCTCTTCCATGCTCAGATTGTAGCTGTTACTATAGTCGCTGAGATGCAGAGCTGAATATTTCCCATATACAACATGAGTCTAGGCTACAAGCAGTCAAGCTACAAAAGAGAAGGTAATGCTAGGGCAGCTGTGCATCAAATATCTCTATAGATAAAACTAGGTACAGCACTGCCCTGTGTGCTGCCCTCTCAGTTCTTCTTTTGAGTATCACTTTTCAATGGAAAAGGTAGAGGGAAGTACAGAAGTAGTGGTGCTGTCATTCTCCTTCCTTAATTCTGTGATGTGTTTTCAGTGCATGCGTTTTTAATTACGTTGCATGAGCGCAGGCTGGGGCAGGCTAGTGATAATGTTTCTGTTATATTGTACGCTTTTAAATTCCTGCTACAACATCAGGTCAGTAAACGTTCAAGCTCCCAGCACTACTGGCATTTAGTATCTCAGTTTGTAAATGAGGAAGCAAGTCTAAATTGTTGTTACTGGTCTCCCAGTGAATCAGGAACACACTCAGCCAGCAAGGTATCAAGGGTGAGGGTTGTTTCCTGATCTCTGGGAGTACAGTTACTCCATTAGATTATGGATGCTGGTATCTTCCTCTCTCACCTGTCTTGGACGCTACTAGTCTGGGCTTTTGAACACTTGAGATCTTTCAGTTCTTGAGGGCAGAGGAAAAAAATCTACATGTACCGGTGTTGCTGTTGGTCCTACAGTTTGCTATCAGTGATAATGGGATGGGAACAATTCAACCCTGTTTGGTGGAGCGTGTCCCCAGTGGAGAACCATGTTCTCACCACGGTGTACCACCATGCAGACGGCATTTTGGCTCTGCACAGGTCAGCGTGAAGGGAGCGGAGATGTGCCCGGACTCGCTGCGTACGCGGGCTGTTGGGGTCTGGGCTTGCTGCTGTTGTGATTGCCAGGACAGTTTCGAGACCCTCCAGGAACTCCTCCCTCAGGATTCAGTGGCACAATAAATTAGTGGCTCTGGATTAATCCCTGGGAGACTGAATGAGTATATAGCCCAGCTGCAAATGTGACAGTTTATGCCTGTGAAATGCTTTCTCTGCAGAACAAATACCATACAATGCAGGCAGTGGGGTGCAAGCATCTCACTTGTTTCTTTTTTGCCAATATATATCCAGCCTGACGGGACGCTCCATGACCAATGGTGTAGTTTGTTCTCTGATCCCCTTCAATCCTTGCTTTTGCGGAGCACGCTGAAAAGAAAGCTGCTCTACAGACCAGTGATGCCCTCTCATTTCATTTTGACCTCTCCTGACCTGAGGTGGATTGAATCTACATCTGACAGTGCTCAGTATCCCATTACTAATCTCCTGAGCCACCCAGTTGCCCCATAAATCTGTAAGTGATATGTTTAACAAAGTGGAGATTAACACAACACTGCCACAGCAGAATTAAGATGTAGTTATATCTTGAACCGGGGCTGGTTTATGTTGCGCTTCTTTTCTGTAGGTGGAGCTGAAGGTCAGCATCTTACTTGGGACTTTTACTTCACCAAAACGGCTTTGTTTCACGTTTTGAAATATCCACCTAGCTTTTTTGCTTTTTGTTGGAATATTATAAACACTGATGGTAAGCAGAGATGCTGCTCCATGCATAGCTTATTCCTACGGCCCCCCACCCAGGAGGCGGCCTTGTCTGACTCCTCTTCCATTGCTGCTGGAGGGAGCTGCCAGAGGATAGGTTTTACTACATTATTTTCTGGCTATGAAATTTTTATTTTTGTTAAAAGAAAATCATAGTGTTCTATAAATAAGAAAAAAACAGTAGTTTAAAACCAATTTTGAAGTCTTGCATTTTTACAAAACAGACAATACATTGTTCTCTTTTCATTCTCAACTGCTACTAAAATCACAAGACCTTTAGTTAGAGGAGTCTCAGGCTTATATAATTACGGGACCTTTCTTTTCTACATAGAATATTTTTCTGTCTTTTCTTTCTAAACTGTTAGTTTGCATGGTTTTATGTACAAAAGAAATCACCAAATTCTCTTATCCTATTGATGTAAGGGAGTGGGGGAGGTTAGCTGAAATGCTGGAGCCTGGTAAAACCGGAGAAATTTTGGATAATTTTGAGTCTGGCTTACCTGCAGAGCTCGTTGAGTGCTTTTTTTTCTAGAAGGGTTTGGAAGGTGTCTGTTGAAGGCGGAAGCTGTCAAAAGCAGGTTAGACAAGGACCCTGTGTGCTGATTGTGGCTTGGAATATTATGTAGTAAATATCCTCGCAAGATTTCTGTTTACTTAAGAACCTCCGATGTCCAGAGGATCTTTATCTGAAATGTGAGTGACAGCACTTTAAAGTTAGTTTAATTAAGCTTGTCTGTGCTTTGCTGAAGTAAAATGAGTAGATTATGAAGGTAGCTTCGAAGAGGCCTGAAAAGGTCTATTAAATTAGTTAGAGCACATTAAATTAAACCAGTAGTTATCTTACACATAATACAGTGGTGCAAGCTACCTGAAAGCCGGCGGGATGGTGCTGGGGACGATGTTCTCCTGTTTCCCGTAGGACCGTTAAGAGTAGCCTATGTCTAATTCCTCGCTCTGATGGTTTTATACCTATACTGTAGCAGAGAGGTCTGCTGAACTTACAATCGCATATCTACTTAAAACTTAGTTTTGTGAGAAAAGATGGAAGAAACAATTTTGCGAAAGAAACACAAGTGTGAAAAAGTTATCTTAATTTCTTAATGTGGGGTGAAAGTCCCAGGAAAGGGGGAACAACGCACATCTTAAGCTGGTGCTGTACAGAGCACCAAATGAAATCCTTTTCCCCACGATCATTAACATAGCTTCATCTTTTCAGAGATTAAATTTAACTGCAGGAGGATAACACCGCTCTCCAAATGCCCGGTTTTGTGCTGTTGCGTAAGCAGTTAAGTAATCAAGGCCCAAATCTGCAAGCTGCCGCGTGGCGTGCAGGGTGCTGGTGGGCTGGGAGGATGGTGCTAATCCTGATGGCATTAGGCTGCACCATGGAAGGAGTACCAAAGGATGCGCGGACTATGCGCTGCTGGTAACGCAGCATCCACGCGCAGTGCTTCGTGCTGCCAGGCGTTCAGTCGCCGACCAGGCAGTGCCCCCGCCGAGGCTGCCGGCACCTGTCTGCCCACGAAGTGACGAGGATGGCGAGGAGCTGGAGGAGGCTGTGTCCCGGGGCCTTTCTGCCTCCCCATCCCGTTCCCGAGCCATGCGGCGTTGGGGAGTCCCCCCAGAAGAGGAGGAGGAGGAGTGAGTCGGTTGCCCTCAAGTAAGAGGTCCCGTTTTCCATGGTGCTGGTGGGCGCTCCCAGCCGGGCTGCAGCCTCCAGCAGTGACGGAGCTCCTGAGCCTCGGGTGCACTGGGGTGCTGCTTCTCCAGCCCCTCGCCCCAGCCTTCCTCCCAGCTGTGAGGAGTCTCTCAGCCTGCAGCTTATCATCTGATGGCCGGGCTGGGGGCTGGGAGACAGTTTGCACGGCTTTTTTGGTTTTGTGACTAGCGTTATGTTGGTAACGTCCCATCTGACAGGCTGAGAAGTGCCAGCGAGGGGTTAGAGCTTCTGCGGGGTCCGTGGTGGCTGAATACACTGGGTTCATCTCATCCTCTGGACAGTGGTGACTAGCTTGCACCAATACAAGTGAATAATAATGGAGAGCTGTGACTCTGAGTATTGCTGTGTCAGAAGTACAAAGAAGTGTTGCTAAAGGGTATTATTTAATAGTTGGCTTTGTATTGGGAGATCTTTATATTTAAAATTCATTCAAGGTTTCTTAAAGAGTATATTTTCCAGGTCATGCATCTAGGTAGAAGAAAAGCTTTGAAATAATTTCTAAGGCTTGGTTTCCTAAATTGCAGATCTATACCAAAATAAAATAATGCTTTCCGAAAACAGGATTTGTTGCAAGGAGTTAAAGGTTCTTTCTGCCGAGAATGAAAGCTAAAAGTGGATCTCTGGCCGCGAGCCAAATTCCGTCAGCTCCACAGAAATATTCATAAGGTAGATCAATAATTAAGCCCGCTATGCAGAAGTAATGTTGTGTTCGACTCAGATTGCTCTGCAGTGCTTGTTCATACATGACTGCTTGTTCTAATTTATTTTCCAACTGAGTTTTAGGAGTATTACCAAGATTTAAGAATTTCTTTTGGAGAACTTGGTTTGACTATGTAGTGTATTCAGGTTATTCTGAATAAATTTCCTTTTTTTTTTTATCCCAAGTGTTCTAAATTCTCATCCACTAGGTGAATTGCTACTGCCCCGATGTTTTTAAAGGGCAAGCTAACATAGAAAACAGATAGGATGGCAGTAGCATTTCCTTAGTCAGTACGACTGAATAAAGGGAAAACATCATAACTAAATTTAACTGTTTTGCTAACATGCATTTATTTTCTCCCTCTGTCTTTAATCCTCATGTTTTCAATCCTCGCTAGAGAGAGATGGCTTCAGGAGAATGGGATAGATCCTGTTTATTTCTTGTCCTTTGTCAGCAAAATAGAAACAACCTTGTAGTTGCAGAATCTCTATAACCTGTGGCGAAAAGAAGTCCTTCTATCTAGTAAGTTCTGTCTAATCCCAGGGGAAATTTGCAGGGCCAGCTATTTATCCCACTCGCGAATGGAGCAAGTTTGATGCAGCGTTCAGTAAATGTGGCCTCTACGCTTTCAAAGGGAGTAAAGACTTTAATTCCTACTCCTATAGGCTAGAGGGAAGAAATGTGTTTTAAGCCACCTTCTAAGGGAGAAACTCAGTGCTGCGCGAGGGATGTGCCTTGACTGAAAAATTGAATTGCCGCTGGTAACAGTTTGCTTTCTGCTCTTGAAAAATTCTGTCTTCCAGGCCTGCAATTATGTATCTTTTATTTATAAAACCTCTCCTACAAGAGCACTTATGGTAGTGAAAACTAGCTGGGAAATAATTTCCCATTAATTAAGCTCCTACATATCACGTGATTCTATTACCTGTATACTCATCCGTTGTATGTACTGGCAGTGGCATCTTGTATGGTATGTTAAACCCACTCATAGATCATTCATTCCAACTGCACCAGTAAAGAATAGAGAGCCAGAATAATAATGACAGAGTTTCAGCAGAGTCACGGTTTGCCAAATGATTCATCTGACAAACTGAGCCATGTGAATTGGCACTGTTTTGTTTCTGCAGGGACCAAAAGTTTTCCTGAGCTATCGGCTGATGATCGCGTGACTGATGCACCGCTTTTACAGGGGTAAAGGGGGTGCCTTTATTTGACCAGGTTGTGGAGAAAAGAACATTCCTGCCTTCTGAGGGGACAGAGGGCTAAGATGAATGAGAGGGACCCTGTGTACACGATCTATCTGCCCGTTTCAGCTGAGTGTCCTAACTGTCAGCCGTTAGGAAGAGCCGAATTCGGCAGCCTGGCAGAGGTGAGGCTGAGCCCCTTTCCAGACCTCCTCGCACAGAGAAGCAGCTGGCAGCACGGACACATGGACCTTGTGACCTGTAGTCCCACTTCAGTTGCTGGTGCTTAGACCCCCGTACGCATGCATGCACACAGAATGAACTCCCTCACCCAGAAAGAGAGTTAGAAAGGAATTTAGTAGGAAGATAGGACTGTGCTGGTCGGGTGTGGGGCATGGCCAGACAAGCATAGCGACCAGCAGCCTGCTTACATGGCTGGTGCTTTTGTCCCTTCATCCCATGTTTGTTCCTCCCCAAATCACCCGCATCCCTCCGTTTCCTTGCCTTTGTCCTCCCCTAATCATCCCCTAACTCTTTTGCAATCCTGAAATGTTCTTCCCCTGCATCCCATTATGTGTGCTGTACCCCTAAGCAGTCTGAAGGGTGATCCTGAGAGCCGTCTTGACGGCTTTCACATCTGGACCATGAGGCAGATGCTATCCCGGGACAGCCTTGGCAGGAGCCCTGTCAGGGTGCCTCTTCCTGGAGTCTGCCATTTGGGTCTCCCGCCTGCTTCTGTGCTTCTGTGCTCCTTGGGACGTGTGGAGATGAGCCTTGGATGGACTGATGGATGTTCTTCCGTCTTTTAAAAATGAATGCGTGACCTCTTCTTGAGTCTCATTCAAAATGATGTCCCCCTCGAGGATGTACTGGCATGGTATTTTGCAGGCAAGTATGAATTAGCTTCGCCTCCGCCATCAGCAGAGCTTGTATGTTTGGGGTCAGAACTGCACTAGGCATATTCACAACTGCCAGTCGTCTTATAACTTGCTCACAGCTGTTGTCTGCTCAAGCAGAACAAACTTGCATCTGTCCTGGGAGAAATCTGGATGGTATCTGTAATTCTAGGGGATGGTTTCGGGCTACAATTCCTTACCAGACTGAAATGTCTCCTTACAGCCCCCTAAAAGCAGAGAAACCCAGCATTTTGCACGCTCTCTTCTTCCTTTAGCGATTGTGTATCTGAGCTACGTGCTGGCTGTTGGAAATTCTGTTCTAAGCCATCTCACCTTGCCCATGGTTTTTATAAGGCACTTTGGGGATGGACCTTGGACTCTGGATTCTGCCTCCGAGCTCAGATGCCTGAAAGTCGGGCGGCGTCTTGCTTAGCACCCTAACCTGCAGATACGCTGGCAGAGTCAACCCTGAACGTCTGTCTGAAGATCACAGGGAATTAATCATGAAATTGCATTAAGGCTCCTAATTCTTCACATGCAGCTCTGAGCCCTTCTCATTTCCTGTCTATGTGGAATTTAGGAGACTTGAGGTTTAGTTATTTATTTTTTTTTAACAGGAAATATATTTGGTTATCTTTAACTGAGACTGCATTAGCTTCTAGTGATAGTACTGCTCTGATGTTGCTTGTAAATGATGGGTTTGGTAGCACATGCATTTATGGTTAAGATCCTTTTTGTGCTTGTGAAATCCTCAGTTTTTCTTTAAATGCCAAGCCTGTAAACTCAATAGGGAACTCTAAACATTAAGCTGGTGAAATAATAATTGGCAATACATATGGATAGCATCCTTCGTGCTATCGAAGGGCCAGAACAGAATCTATCTTGCTGTCAATACAACTTCAACAGGAATTGTATGGGTGGATCAGAGCACTTATCCTAGCCATTATGCAGCAGTGGCATAAGTTAATGGAACAGATTGTCAGGGGGACTGTAGGAAGTAATTGCATAGGAAGGAAGATGTGATTTATGTATGAGAGATAATACACTGCATATAATGAGAAAGTTTGAAAAATAATGTATGGAGGAGGTGCACAGATAAAACTGTTAGCATCAACTCAGAAAATAACACTTTATTTCTAGCTGCTTATTACTTTCTTGAATAAGCTCTAATAAGGCTGAAATCTTCCTGATTTTGGTATTTAATTCAAGCTGAGTTACGTTGGGGGGGGAAGAAAAGCAGTTAATGTTATTTCTGAAGATGACAATAGGGGAAAAAGTACTGCTTGGGAACATGCTAAAAATAAGGTGATGTTCATGCTTGCTCACCGTTATAACACCCTCCAAAACAAAAGGACCCCAAACCCGTCGTTTGCTCCAGAGAAAAATCTTCTACCTTACCAGTACCTTGGCAGCTGAATTGCCACAGCTTTCCTTCAGGCTGGGCATCTTCTCCCTGTCTAAGGTGTTGTGGTCTCCTCCAGCCCCTCTAAGCTGAGGGTGAGCTCCTGCGGGATACGTGCAGAGTGGGTCTGTGGGCCACCCGGCTGGGCCGTGGAAGGGGTGAGGGACAACCCAGTGGGAGAGGTGGTGAAGGTCACAGCCTGTCACCAGGAGCCTGGAGCTGGGTGGAGATGGCGGTGAGAACTCCAAGGAGAGCTGGTGGGACAGAAGTGTCAGAAAGCTGAACAAGGTGAGTGGGGTGACACGGGAGGTGCCCAGCATTTCTCCAACATCAGAGACCAAAGCAAGAACTTCTGAACAAAGATAGAGGGAGGGGGATGAGGAGCCTTAGGAGCAGGCAGCGCAGCTGGTGGTGGAGGTGGGGAGAAGAGGGTTGGGCAGAACTGAGAGGATTTAGGGCAGAGGAGAAGCGGTGGTAGAGCAAAAGAAGTATAAACTCTCAAACTGAGGGTAGAGAGAGGGTCTGTGCCCACTCATCCTACTCGCCTTTGCGGAAAGGAGCGTGAGCCTTGAGTGCCTAAGATCAACGCGGAGATGAAGCACAAAAAAATCTCCCCCAAAACCTGTAAGTGCTGCTTGGATAATGGAGCGCTCTTATTTTGTGCGGTTGGTGACAGATGCTTTGTGATCCTTCACATTCATTTATTTTCTCCAGATAATCAGTGCTGGGTGTTCTAGGCTTTTAGCTTCCCAGAACAAAAATCCTGAGGAAGAAATTTGACCTATGTGGCACGTTTGTGAATTGCTGCTTTACATCTGTAGCTTTTCAGTTTGGCAGATAAATAACAGCTGCAGCCCGTGCCTCTTCAGCTGCATGCAGCACAATTGGATTGGTTTTTGGTGCTCTCTGACATTATAGTTGTTGAGAGCTCAGTAGAAGAGCTGGATTGATTGCACCAGAGCAATGTTTGCCTGGAGTGCTGTGTTTTCCTTGGTAGGATGATGTACTGGCATCGCTCTCTGCTACTTTCTCACATTGCTTAGCTAATAAGCCTCAACTCAGGCATGAAGGAAATAAATGGGATAAGTGGATGGCTGAGGTTGTGTGTCCATGTGTTTTTTGGCCTCTTGCATTAGGGCTTATTGTCTAGTGCTTGGAATAAGCAAAATGAGGGTAAATACGTAAAAAGTCAGTTTGAGAAATTGTTCCAGAATAGTTATAGCAGGGCTGGGCGGCCCTTCTCATCCTGGGAACGAGGAGCTTTGCCTAACTGAGAGCCACACAACATGCACTGTCCGTGGAAAGCTGTGGAGAGACAGGGTTTGGGGTAGGTGCCAGCTGGGTGCTCCCAGCAGTCCCACCGCTCTCCCGGGGGCTGGGGCTGCGGCTGCCGCGGGTGAGAATTGGGGTCTGGGGCTGCATTGGTGATGTCGGTCCGAGTCGCCTCTTTGGGCTTGTGTCTTACCAAGTGGGGTGCTTGGATGTCCCAGCGTTCACCCCATGCCAGCACAAGACCATGAATTATTTACTAAATGATTTGTAAATTGCCTTCTTATCCCTGAGATCCGAAATTCTGGGATGAAACATGAAGAACACACATTGCAGGCAAACGCCTCTCTGTCCTATTTTCCCCTGTGGCTGTTAAGTACCCGAGTTTAAGGAGCAGGCAAGTGTAAGCTTATGATCTGCTTGAAGTAAAATCAAAGTGTGACAAAAATGGCTAATTGAGCACGGCATTTGAACATCTGGCTGCAAATGGCAGAAATGGCACGTCGACTCAACAGAACAAGGCTCCTACGTCGGGTATCCAGCCGCCTTGCAGTTAGCTTTGAAGCCCTTGTTATGCTGTTCTCGGAGCAGGTGTCACGTCTTCGAATGGAAATATTACAGGCTTTGATGGAAGATAAGAAAGATGTTACACGTCCGCTTAGTGTAACTTTAAATAAAGGAATTGTATTTTAAATGCAAATGTCTTGCTTGGGTTTGAGTTGTAAGGAGCTGAACTGCTGTCCTAAAAATTGATTTGCCTTTTAAGTGTCATGCAAACCTAGTTTTAGGATTGCTAATATGTGTTCCTCTTGTAACCAATTATACGCGCTACAAAGAGGAATCAAAATTTTCTGGAAGTATATGTGCGGGTGGTGCTACACTGTATATACATATGAATAAGTGTCAGTCGTGGTGTCACTTGGGAATTAGGGCAGCTTGCTGGCTGCGGTGGTGGTTCACAACCTGGAAATGGCCCTGATCCTATTCAAAATGTCATTTTGGAGCTCTTTCCACATGGCATCTTGTTGTTTGCTGGTGTTAAGGATAAAAATCATGACAATTTCTGGATAAAATACAAGCTTAGGGAAACAAAACAGTCTGACTGGGCTGCCTCTTTTGGGGCTACCCTATGCATTTGCATGTTTAGCGTAGAAATGAAACCAGGGTATTTCTGCTGAAGGAACACGTGCTTGGACTGTGCTGGGCCACCCTGGCCTCAGCAGAAGGCAGCTCTCAGGACCTGCAGACTTCTGGTTCTCTCTGCTCTGATTGCTGTTTCTCACACCACAGCTTTCACTAGTTTGCAGTAATGAACAGCAAATCTTTTGCAAATATTTATATGGCTAATTCCCCCTTGCGTCCTAGGAGAGGGAGAAAATAATCAACTATCAATTGCTGATACTTCAGCTTATTGTTTCCTGCAACTGTAGCTGCTGACCCAAATGTGAACACACGGAAAACATATGCCGTGTCTTATTTGCCAGCTATGGAAAAGATGGTTTGGGAGCACAGGAAATGTCACATCTGTTTAGTCAACAAAATATTGTCATCTCCATTGCACTGAATGTCTTCCTTTGTAGTAAATGCTGCATTTCAGGTTGCCTGTTAAACTGGTCTATAAGCCATTTAAAATGTTCTTTATCTTACAGAGTCTCTCTTTTGTTTGCAGCAAGGGAAGCCGTATGTCTTTGATAGAGTGTTACCTCCTAATACAACCCAGGAACAAGTTTATAATGCCTGTGCCAAGCAGATTGTTAAAGGTAGGTGTTGTCTTTGTTTATTCCTGCTTGGGGGGAGGCCAAAAGATGTCTCCCTGTCCCCTCAAGCTGCTTAAAGACAGGATAATAAATGTTTAGCTGTCTGTATGGGAGTTTAGTAATTAGTAATTCCAAGCGTTTCCTTTTTTAAGGACTTGTCTGTGTATAAAAAACCAAACCAAAAAACAAAATTAAAAAAAAGAGCTGAAGGAATGGCAGCAGTTGTTCCTTACTTTCTCCTTGTGTATGACTGTTATTCCACACAAATACTTGCTTTTTGTGATATCTGATAAGCAAGAAAAAGCATGTTCTTCATGCAGCATGAGACTGTTCAGTACGGGATGAGCGTGGAATAGCTGTGTCTTTGAATGGAAGGATGGACCATTAAAGGAAAACGTAAAAGGCACTGGTTTTGTAGCTGCTTTGCATGCAGATAGCTTGCATTTAAAAATTGAAATGAGAACACAAGTGCCTATTGGATAGCACCCTATTTGTTTAAAACAAAACCTTCATAAACTGTTGCAATTTCTAGATTTTAATTTGCGAATCAAACTTTTTGGGTGCATTTTCATTGCCTGCCATACTTCCCCCACCTCCCAAATCACCCTCAGACATCCCACTTGGTTCTGATGCCGGATAGTCCATCCATGATGGTATTAAAACTGCTACAGCATCTTAGGGGTTATGTGTAGTACCTGGTCTAGTTGTTCTCTGGCCTTGTGTGGTGTCCCTGTGCCCCCCAAGATTTGGTCCTCAGTTCTTGTTTTGAAAACAAAGCATGCAGGCAGTGGGAATGGTGTCCGAGCTGGTCAGAGTTGTGCTTGTATAGCAATGCAAGGCTGCATGTTGAAGGCTGTGGGATTTACGTGGCATGAGAGATTTGGGGTTGCTCAGAGGTGCAGGAGCAACCGAAGCAGCGTTGAAGGACTCAGTAGCGTTTCAGGCGTGGAGCTGGATCTGCTGAGAGCTTGTGTGTCTGCCGGTGGGGAGAGGTCCCTGGGGTGGGCAGCCCTGCTGCAAACCCCAGGGTTCTGTTCTGGAAGAGATTGGTTGGCTCACTCAAACAGCCTCGAGCAAACCAACATGCGTGTAGTCTAGATGATTGGGGGTGAGGACCAGCAGCTAAATTATTTGATGTTGGAGAGAGGAAATGAGTCATAACACTTCGGTTGCCTCTTCTCAGAGGGGAGCCTAATTACAGCAATTCAAGACGGGTAAGCCTTTGATAAAAACTGGTGGGATTGGAGTTGTAGGGCTTAGAAATCGTTTGTTCGGGTTGCTGACACACCACTCAACTTTTGGAAGTTTGGGGAACTGTTTCAATACTACAGCGTGTGCTAACAGAAGCAGCACATCACTGTTTGTAGACTTGCGGAGGGTATTTATATCCCCTGTGGAAGTTGGTTTCCTCTGAAAATGGTGAGAGAAATAAAATCCTGTTCGAGAGCAATTTGGAAGACCTAAATCAGTGACTAAGTCGTCTTCATTAACCAAATAGAAAGGCGAATACTTTCCAAAGTCCTATTTGAAAATAGAGCTCAAACATACTTTTACATGTGTGTTAAGTTGGACCTTCTAGATACCTTGAAAGGCAAGTTTGATGGGGGGGGGGGGGGGGGGGGGGGGGGGGGTGGAAGAAAGGAAGAGAGAAAGAGAAATGGGGGAAAAAAGAGGAGAGAAAGTGAGAAAGAGAACAATGGGCAGGGAGAGAAGGAGAGTGTAAGACAGGGAGAGGGTCTGGGAAGGAGCGAGGGAGGGAGAGCACAGCGTTACTGGAGTGATGTTCTTGAGCTCTGGGCTTACATTTCCATATGTTTAATTTCCAGTCTAAAGCCTAATAAAGTGAAGAATGTGAAACGGACTGGGCTGTTTCTGATAGACTGGAACAATGTAATTTACTACATGGAAATACGAGCTGAGTGCATTACAACTTGGAGCACTATTTAAATCTTTGAGACTTTTTTAGATAGCTTTTCAAGGTTACCATTTGTTATCAGATTTCATTATACTCCCATGAAATGGCTGATGGTTTCATTGTGATTAATGTTATTACAGAAAATGCCAGCTGGCCTAACAGTCTCTAAAACAATGGTTATAATAACCATAAGAATGATCTAAATGAGTTTTTTTTTTCACTAAAGAAGAAATGGGATTAGGTTTAAGTAAATAGCTGAATGACTGAGTCAAAGGATTTCACATTCCATACGTGAGAAACATGAGAAACAAGGAGTTTCTTAGAGGAGGAGGAGGAGCAGCAATCCGCGTGTTATAGTGATTTGCATTGGGGTGGGTTCTGGGATGTTCTTTGTTCAAGGTACTCCCAAGGGCAGAAGTACCAGTAGTGGAAGTGTGTGGGGAATCATCACTGGTGCGTATGACCACAGTTTAGGAACTTGTGTTTGCATTTTTTTTAACCAAACAAGGAATATCACTAAATCTGAAAGGCTACAACAGTGTGTGGTTGCCACGACTTTTGCTTTGTTTCCCATTGCTCTCTCTTGCCAGAAAACAGCTTTATCTTCTCAATCTACGCAGATGGATGTCTGTATCTGGATTTTGCGTCTTTCCTACAATTACGTTGAGGGGAGAATATATAATGGCCCAAGCTATTGCTGAGCACTGGAGCTGTGAGCACGTTAGTGCACATGTGAACATCTGTGCATTTGTGTGTCCTGTGAGGAGGAGAAAATGGCTTTAATGATTTTGGGGTGGTGGGGTGGCTCTCACTGGGTACCTTATTGACTTTCTGTTCTGTTTACAAATACACGCCTCAGATGCTAAATGGCAGAACTAGAAAGTTAGGGATGGAAAAGTTAAGTATTGGGCTAAACTTGGTTGTAGAAATGAGGCTGAAAGGACTTCTGTAAAGCCATTTGGTCTTTCTTCTTGCCATGAAGACTCCTATACTTGTCAGTGGTCCATTTGAAAGGTCTCCAGTCCACAGCCACCCTTGGTGACTTGTTGCAGAGCTCTGCTGGGCACTCCAGTGCTGCTGGAAAGACTTTCTCGGTCCCTAACCTGAGTTATTCTGTGTTGTAGCCCCAACACAAGGGCTGCCGTTTTAGAATTGTGGAATAGTTTGGGTTGGAAGGGACCTCTAAAGGCCATCTAGTCCAAACCCCCTGCCGTGGGCAGGGGCATCTTCAACTAGATCAGGTTGCTCAGAGCCCCGTCCAACCTGACCTGGAATGGTTCCAGGGATGGGGCAT
>NW_008794212.1:949498-966448 GCF_000699145.1 Aptenodytes forsteri
TGCCTTCTGTGGCTTGGGCGGTGAGGCTCGAGCACTTGCCGGGGAAGACCAAGGCAAAAAAGTCATTGAGTACCTCTGCCTTCTCCATGTCCCGGGTAACCAGGTCTCCTGTTTCGTTCCAGAGAGAGCCCACATTTTCCCTCGTTTTCCTTTTATCCTCGGCGTACCTATAGAATCTTTTCTTGTTGCCCTTGACGTCCCTGGCCAGGTTTAGACCGTTGCTACTTGTCCTATCTGTCCTCATCAGGAAAATCACTATCTGGCAGCAGTTGAGTGGCTGAGTCGCGTAGCTGGCTTTTGTGGGGAGGGTAAATCAAACTGAAAATCATTGTAGAGAGAGTTGGACCAGGAATGAAGAGAAGCACTTGGACTTTTTTTGATTGTTACGAGTTACGTAAAAATCCCAACTGACCTTTGTTCGGTCGCTTTGTTCATCTGTTTTTCTCCCCTCCCTCTCCCTCGCTCTTAAGTTTTGTGCAGGCTGTTTCTATCGGGGACTGTCTTCTCTCTTTATTCAGTTGACAGATGGTATATTAACTATCTTAAGGTGGAATGCCTTCCAGCAAAGATAACCTCTTCCACCACTGAGACCACCAGCCTTTTTAATTGCAGGTGATGCAAAGGACTATTTTTCATAGACTAAGGTATTTTTCGCTAATTGGGAAGGTAAATTACTTATCTGTGCTACCTCAAGCAGAATGTGTCTTAGTATACATTGATGCAAATTCTGAGCAATTTTCTTACATAACAGTTGATTAATCAGATTGTTTTCCCCCTAGGCTGTGTACCAGTATAGAGCTGATGTTGTACCTTGCATTCACCTGGAGATAATAAGCCTCTTTTTTTTCTTTTTTCTTTTTTTAATTTAAACTATTTATTTTTCTTTAAGTTAACCAAGTTTGCCAAAAAGAGGAAATAGTAGTAGTGAACTCTTAGATTGTGTTCAACTGTCCTGGGAATTTAAAGGTATTTGGATGCTAGGTGGTATTTTAGAAACAAACAGGGGTTGCACAGGTTTGCTCAAGGATTTCTGAACCACCCCCCCCCAGGACAATTATTTATATTTTTTTGATGCCTAAACACCTTTTGAAACTCTAGTTCTGTGCACCTTCCAGACACTTTAGCTCATCTTCCCCATGTGCTGGCTTTCATCTAAAGAGGAAAATGAACCTTCCTTCTTTTCCAACTTCCAGCTAGATTTTAGTTTAGAATAAAAAAGTCCAAACACAAATATTTTCTTTGCTTGCTGGCTAACAAAGATGGAGCCTTCTATGCGCAATAGATACGGAGTACTTACAACTGGATGTAGCCTCATAAGTTAAATATGACTGCTTCCCTGTTGTGCTTATATATGTGTGTGTGTTTAATAGGAAAAATGTCAAGTAAGCTTTTTATTTAAAAAAATTCAAATACAGTTGCATTAAATACTGCCTTGCCTATAGGTTATTTTGAAATTTAGTATTAATCTGATTAACTTTTTAAAAGGAAATAATATTTTTGTATTAAAAAACAAGATATAACTTTTATTTCCTGTGAGCTGCTGCCACCGCTCTTACGCTGCAGATGCTTGGCTGCATCTCTCTCCACCTCCTTGGTCCTGTGCTTCGTGTTTCTGCTGGGTCACCCAAGTTAGACCCATTGGTGCAAGTTGAGTGGAGCTCCTAGCAGAATTCGTTTTAAAGTTTTAATCATCAACAATCTTCAGGAATTTGCTAAGCAGCTAATTTTCTCTTGTTAATACTTTAATGTCTCCCAAAGGCAATGCTTAGTATATATTGAGGATTTATTGGAAAAAATGCCGTTTAAATTGCACCCATGAAAGTTCAAGTGAATGGGCTTCGAACGTGGTGCAGCCGGATGGCCAGCAGCGAGGCTCGCCAGCTGTTTTCTCCTGTGTTCAAGCTATCGTTGTTGTAGCCCTTCCCTTCCACTCAAGTTCAATCTGTGTTGAACCGAACATCAATGAGATGTTCCCTTCGGAAAAGAACTGGTGAATGAATGTTTTGAAATATCAATAACGTGAAATTTGGTCCTATCGTGAAGCCTGCTGGTGAAATTATGGGTCGAAGGCATGAACTCAGGACAGCACTGCATCTATGGCTGGATATCTGGTTTCTCATCTATGCAATTATTATTTATAATTCCTTATTTTAAACTCTGTTTCCTTAAAGCAGGAATAAGCAGTGTCCCTATTTTTATAAACAGATGAGGATGCTAAATTCATACGAAATGTTAATACCAGAATGACAGTAATTATAGTCTCTAACTTCGTCATTCTAGATTTCAAGATTTGAAAAATTTACCCAGGAATACTCTGTGGAGGTCTACACAACCTCTAGCATGTCTGTCCTCTTCAGCTCCCCGAAACAGTTCTGCCACAGCTTAAACAGTTACGCTCTGTGATTAATTATAATATATGTTTTTAAATGGCTTCACTCCAATTTCATCCTTATTCAGTATTGCTTTATAGGAAATGTGGGTCTATGTCATGGTTGTCTCGGAAAAAGATCTCTTTCCCTTTCCTTTCTTTTTATCCATTTCTTTCTTTTGAAATCATCTCTCTGTTTTTTATCTCAATTTTTTTCACACTTTTCTTCATTATTTTTATATTTTTCTAACATACCTTATTTAATTCTCCTTCCTAGCTGGACTGTCTACATACATACATATTAAATAAGGAGATTGTATGTGTGTGTGTTTATGTATATGTAATAATATGATGTTATATGCAATAATATGTAATACAGACATGTGTATATTTACTATAAATATGTGTACATATATATACATGCATGAGGGATGAAGGGATGGAGAGCAACCCTGCCGAGAAGGACTTGGGGGTACTGGTGGAGGAAAAGCTGGACAGGAGCCGGCAACGTGTGCTCGCAGCCCAGAAGGCCAATTGTACCCTGGGCTGCATCCAAAGCAGCGTGGCCAGCAGGGCGAGGGAGGGGATTCTGCCCCTCTGCTCTGCTCTGGGGAGACCCCCCCTGGAGAACTGCGTCCAGCTCTGGAGCCCTCAGCATAAGAAAGACACGGACCTGTTGGAGCGGGTCTAGAGGAGGGCCACGAAAATGATCAGGGGGATGGAACACCTCTGCTATGAAGACAGGCTGAGAGAGTTGGGGTTGTTCAGCCTAGAGAGGAGAAGGCTTTGGGGAGACCTTCTTGCAGCCTGTCAGTACTTCAAGGGGGCTTATAAGAAAGATGGGGACAGACTTTTGAGCAGGGCCTGTTGCGACAGGCCAAGGGGGAATGGCTTTAAACTGAAGGGGGGTAGATTTAGACTAGATAGAAGGAAGAAATTCTTCACTATGAGGGTGGTGAAACACTGGCCCAGGTTGCCCAGAGAGGTGGTGGATGCCCCATCCCTGGAAACATTCCAGGTCAGGCTGGACGGGGCTCTGGGCAACCTGATCTAGTTGAAGATGTCCGGGCTCATTGCAGTGGGGTTGGACTAGAGGTCCCTTTAGAGGTCCCTTCCAACCCAAACTACTCTATGATTCTATATTTTTTTTTTTTTTTCCTCCTGGTAGCCTCTATTTGTATAGATATAGAGGGTGGGAAATGTAACCAATATTTCAGAAGCAGAGAAAGCCAACTCTAAAAGCAGGAGATGCGTTTGGAAGTGGCCATGGACAGGAAACTTTGTGCCCTGCCAGATGGCAGCTGGGCTCTGGTAGCTGCTCTCAGTCCCCTCTGCAGGCTGCAAGAGTCGAGCTTTCCTTTTGCTTTTATTTATCGCCGTTGACTCCCCCCTGGCTTTGCTGCTCTATATCTGTCTGGTGTTTCTGCTCTGGAGGCCCGTGGCAGAGCTCCGGTACCGAGTACGATGCTGCTGGCACCCGGCAAGAGGCATCATCGGGCACGGTGGCGAGGGGAAGGTGGGCGTCCCTAAGCAGAGCACGCTGGCCAGCATCCTTCTTGCTGCCCTCGGGGGCTCTGGGAGGTCTTTCGGAGGAGGCTGATGGGAGCAGCACGGGGTTATCACCACTGGTTTTTAGACCGAAGGTTTCCTTCATTCTGTATTAGCAACTCTAGTAAGTATTACTCTTTTTTACATGAAAGCTGCATAAATAGGTGCCCCTACTTAAGACTTTAAATTCACTCGCCTGGAGCAAGTCCAACCCAGTAATCCTTTCAACGGCAATGAATGGACGTGGGACTGTGTGTAAGAACCAGCTGGTTTACAACCCTCCCGGATTTCTGAAAGCTACTATAGACATTAAACACTGCAAAGTTGAAAATTGATACTTTTATATCATATAACAATATAAAATTATTCATTCTGCCTTGAGAGAAGTATATTTTCAATAAAGCAAATTCCTGTGCGTCTGACTTTCTTCTTGCTTTGCTCTCCTGCTTTGCAGACAAGCTCGGAAATTAATGAGGCCATGAGCTGTTGAGGGTGTTATAGTAGTAGAAATATACAGTATGAGTTTGTTTAATTTTCTCTATGAGTTTGTTTTAATTTTAAACCATCATCTGCATGATGGTTTAAAATGCAGGCAATTAAGTTTTCTCTTTCCCATGTTACACAGGTATATTGGATAATATCTAGTGTCCAGAGATATTTTTTTTTCCCAGGAAAGTGAAATGTCAAAAATTCTGCAATTTTCTAATTTATATTTTATTATGATTTTTTTTTTTTTGCCTAAAGTTAGGTATTTTGTCATATTTTTCCCATTCTTTATTGCACTAACTATTTCTAATTGAGCTTCAACATTGTAGAAGACTTATGAAATGCTGATAATCCAGCTTTAAGATGTCAATATGAGTTTTGATAGTTTTTCTTCTTCTTGCAGATGTTCTTGAAGGCTACAATGGCACAATCTTTGCTTATGGACAGACATCATCAGGAAAAACGCATACTATGGAGGTACAGTGGCAAAATTAAATCAGTTTGGTAGCAGCAGTAGAATTATGTGTACCGATTACCTTAACAAGCCAGCTATCTGGAGCACTCAGCTGTGAGTGACATATAAAGAGAGATCTGGGTATGTTTAGCTTCTACTGCCTTTGAAGCTGTAGTATTTCTTTCAATGTGGAGTTTTCTTCAAGAGATGTCTACAGATATCTAGCTAAACTAACAAATGGTGAGTGGAAAATACCATGTATAGTTTCTCCATATTTGTCATAACAGTTTATTTTAAGGGATTTGAATGAGATTTGTTAATCCACAAATGAAAACAGTAATAAGGGTCTTCAGAGTGCCCTTGCATACAGGATTATGAAAATTCACGCCTTGGTTATTGGTTTTCTCATGTGCACCCCCCTTCTGGGAATACCGCTCTCGCGTGCTGCAGCACAGATGGATGAATCTGAGAATTGTTGCTTTGGAGGAGAAGAATACCAAATTGTACCAAATTCCAGTGGCTGAAGTCCTGAGTCTGTTCCTATTTCTGCTACGTGAAGTGTGACAGTGTAGTTTTCCTCCTGTGTTTTTGTTTTTTTTAACTGTTCGGTTAGAAGACATTTAGATATTTTAGTCTCTTGCTAAAAAAGGAGGATCACTCAAGTGTTTAATCCTCGCATAGGATTGTTCCGTCACAACGCTGTACAAGCTGGGCGTATGTGTCTTGGAGCACTTCAATTCAACTGTGAACTTCAAACAGGAGGTCGACAGCAAAGTTTTGCTAAATGAAAGGAAAAAATGAGCTTTCATTTGTTTAACAGCATCAGATGGTTTTGCTACACGATAAACACAGGTGACCTGACTATAACCGGAAGGTTAAAGGAGAAGGAAAGCAACACTCCCTCGAGCCAACAGGCCCTGGTGCAATTGCTGTTCGATTGCCACAGTTGCTCCTTTCCTGGAGGATGCAATAACCGATGCCTCACATCTAATTAAGTCTGTCCTTGCGAGGATGGGGGAAATCACTAGCTCAGCCCTCACAGATGGCACAATGGCTGAGTAATCCACCAGCTCTGAATGTAATTAAATCAAAATGTCTGGAGGGCTTGAGCTGGTGCTTCCACGCGGCATAGGAAAAGATCTCTTAAAGCCAATTTATATTCAGAATTACAAGCTGCGATAAAGAAAATGACTGTAGAAAAATGGCTGTTTTACTTCTTTAATAAAGAAAAAGCTGTCATTTTAAAGTGGAATCAAATCTATATTCGGTTTTAATCCCCCTTTTAACCTAACATCCTCTTGTAAAGTTGCTAAAGTATGTTGTGGAAGAAAAAAATAGTCTGAAGTTGAGGAAATAGTAAATCCTTTTGGTAAAGCTGTTATGGAGGATTTTCTGTGAAATGTGAAATGCTTCATAGTGTTAGCGTTAAGCTTAAACAGGACACGGTAGTATAATGTAGCCGGGATAGGCTTTCTGACATACATAGGTCTTTCTGCTGTGCTAGATGAAACATTTGCCAACCTGTATAGCAGGATATAACCAAAACCTTCTTAAAAATTACATATTTTTGCCCATAAAATTGTATTGGTGGGCTTTGACCTTATAATAGCGTTTTCAATAGTGGGTCCCTATAGATTGTAGTTATTATGTCAACATCCTGAAATAAAACAGCACTGTCTCAAATGTTACACTTCACTAGCTCCTGCCTGCCTGCTATGTGTAAATGTGGAAATTAATGTTCTTATTAAAATGAGAGGCTTTAATGAGCAGAGAACTGTCCTGGTGATTTGGGGGAGTTTACTAACTGCAATGTCAGCATGGCAGCAGCAGCACGTTTCTCCAAACTCTTTCTGAGGTTACAGCTAAATCCATGTGAGGGGTTGGTTTTCTGTTTTTGGATGGGTTTTTTTTTGTTGTTGTTTTTTTAATTTTATTCCAGCTTTCCGGTGAATAGCCTACCTTTACCTTTCTCTTCCCTTCCAGTTTAGGGTCTCCATAAATTATAGTGGGACTTGCTTCAATCATCTCTTGTTTTAATAAAAATCCATTGATAAAGTAAAAGTGGTTTGTTTTGTTTTTTTTTCAATACATCACAGAGTGCTGGTGTTACAGCGTTTTAAAGATCTTAACTTTTTCTTTGCAAAGCAGTGAATGTGATCTTGCTTCACTGAAGTTTCTACTGACTTAGTGAGAAAACCCAAGAAGTTGTAGATTCGGTTACATGCACACTTAATCATGTTTTACAGATTGCTTTCTCTTCTGAGCTAGAGAAAGCTATGTAAAGGGAAGCATAATTATTACAGGGCCTGTTGAGGCTAGGAGAATGTTTAATTAAATACTTCTATAAGTTGTCACTTAGCCAGAGCCCAAGCAGTTATTAGAGGAAGGGTTTACCTAGTGCAGGGATCCCAAAGCTGATGCACCTCTGTGCAGACAGAAGTCTCTGCAACAAAACTTTGAATTCAAACGTCTTTGGCTGAGCTAACAACCCAGCTCGATCAGAGCTACTATAGAAGAGGGGGGGGCACTGCATAGCTCTAGCATTTCTCATTCTGTAGCTGCCTTTGCCTCTGCTGCCTTAGGAATCGTGCGTCTTGCAGCGCTATATAGCGTAGACATGCCTTTGGTTGCATTCATGTGCGCTGAAGAAATGCCAGCAAAACTCTGTTTATTCTAGTTGAGGAAAAACTCCTTTCCCCTCTTCGGGAAAACTCTCTCCGTGCAGTAACACAAGGTAGTCAGCTGGTTTCAGTGGGCTTTTCAAGGACTTCTTCAGGGAGAAGGGGTGGACAGTGTGGAAATTGTATTGCGGTCTCTGCTCAGTAATGGCGCTGTGTGATGGAACCGAGTGCTGTGCTGGCAAGCTAAAACAAAGCGTTGGGGTTTGCTTTAAGTGTGTGTTTGTGCATACAAGTTTTCCCCTCCATCAGGGATTTAGTTTTTTTAATCACCCTCTTTTTCATTCTCATAGTCTGAAATAAAATGGTGTATCATATGACAAGGACTTTTTAGTTTTTGAGAAGCTTAATAGGATGTTAGATATAGTATAGCATTTAACTGCTTCCACTGCAGAAAGTAATATTATTTTTATAATATAAATAAAATATTCACGCTTTAGATACAGCTGAGTGCTGCTTTATAGAGAAGGCAGTCAGCAATGTAACTGATTTATCTATATTCCCCCCGGCTTTTTTTCCCCAGGATGTGTAATTCAAGGGCAGAAACCTAGTAACTGCTTTAAATACCAGCTCTGAGATAGAGAGGGAGAGATTGTGTCAGTTCTTCATGTTAAATTTCCTTCATCCTAGGTTGATGCTTAGAAGTTGACTGTCATTTCACCAGCTTTAGCATAAAGGAAGCAATGTCTAAAAAGACTATAGTTGAGTATCCTAATAAAGGCTGGGAAACTTGGAAAACGGGTCAATGTGACCCACTAGTCATTCACAAACATGCATTATATTGAGAAATACATGTACATGTGTATGATTTTCTTCCTATTTTGTTAAAAAAATGTTGGTGTTTAATAATTTTTAGCAATTACAGATCAAATCTAACTTTCCGTGATTTGGAATTGTATGGTTACCAACTATATTAAACAAAATAAAAATTTCCCTACCACTGCTTGGAGTAAGACGCTTTGTTGTGCTGATATGGACAGTGATACTTGGACAAAGATATATTCAAAAGGTGTATTAGAGTTTCTAGATGCTATGTCCTGATAGAGTCTTATGACTACTGACTTGTTATTGTATATTTAAGCAGTTTCATAAAACACTCAGAAATTATAATACAGTGTACGCTGTAGTCAGAAAAGGTTTTTATTTTGAGTTTATATTTCTGTTCAGTTTTCAAGTGGTGTTAGCTTTCCTGTACGTGTCTGGCTTTTTCAAAAAGAGCAATGCAACTAAAAGGAGCCATGCAGCCAGGGAAATTGTTGGGTTTAGTTAAGACTCAGTTCTTGAAAGAATAGAGGAGGGTAGTTGTGCAAATTAACGTGGAGAACAGTAGTGTTTGTAAGGCACAGTTCGCTGGCAATAGGCCCAGCAAGCTCAAATCAGAATATATCGCTCTTAATTCCCAAATCCCCGCAACCCAGATTTCCCTTTAGCTTTCTAGCGTAGTGGTGAAAGAGGAACAAAATGCTTTAATACTTCATGTTTCTGACATGTTTCCAAATACCGGATTTAACTGGGAGAACCAGGCTGTAATTTGTACGTTTCTTTGTGTTTATTCATCTATCTTTGGTCGGAGAGTGACAGTGTAAATAGCGGCAGGACAGCACGCTTGGCAAATGGCAGGAGCTGACACACCAAATAGGTGCTCCGTCGGGTGAAAAGTGCTAACATGTCGAGTCGTTCTGCCACCTTTTCTGTGGACTTACATCAAGCAAATCCCCCCCCGAGCAGCAGACACCGTCATAGGGGCCCACTGGAGGAAGGTGTGTTTGGACAAGCCTTTCTCCTCTCTTGTGCCTGAGCAAGGCTTTCCAAGTTACGGTTTGGTTTTGTGTCCGCAGGGGAAGCTGCACGACCCTCAGCTCATGGGAATCATTCCGAGAATTGCACATGACATCTTTGATCACATCTATTCCATGGATGAAAACCTGGAGTTTCATATAAAGGTAAATGTGGAATGACGGGTTACGTAATGGGTCAGGTGGAAGAAGGTTGAGCTGGATGGGAAACCTGCATTTGTGCTGTAACGCTGTGCTGCAGAATTTTTCCTTTCTCCCTTTTATAACTCAAAAAACCATTGGTTACTGAGGATATTTACTAGAAATAATCCAATACAGTTCCTAGCCTTTGATGGAAATTCTTTTTGAGTGTGTTTTCAGCTCAGGTTTGCTAGTCCGTTGGTTGCCTTGTCTCTCACCACAGCTGATAGGCTAGCCGACATGGTAAGAAAACACTTATTTCACTGCAGCTTCTCCGAAGACTGTACCCCAGCCCCACTAGTTATGACCATAAATACTGTGGATCTGCGTGACGTTTGAGAGAATACTGACATGTTGTTCCTATCTCAGTGACATAAACAGTCCTCCATAATATGTGGGTTTGAAATGGAGGAAAGATGGCTTTGGGCAATTTACGGAAGGATGTTTGGAAGTAATTTTTAATCTCACAATCTTACATATGGGTTCCTTAAGATGGTGGACTAAGTCTTGATTTGAACAGCTGATATGTTTTCCCTGTCCTTATTGCGATACCAAACATACGATCTCAAATTATTTCAGTGACCTGATTCCTACTGTTCATCCAGTCTCTTGGGGAGCTCTCAGCCATGGGGGCATCAGTTCACCTGGCAGAGTTGGGGTCAGGGTACAGCTGTCTTCTAAGTGGACATCGGTAAAATTACCCTATGGATTGCAGGAAAAATGGGTACTCCTCTGTGTGATCCCTCCCCCAAAACACACAAAATATACCTAGGCAGCTTCAGTGAAGTTAAGTAGCTGGGCACAGGCTGAGTGTGAAAACACTGTCCCTTCTCCTGCTGTGACCAGGTGATGCTCTCCGAGAATGGAGCTCTCCTCCTCTGTCCCTCTTGTGCCTAAAAGTTGGAGATGAGTGACTTCTTAGTGCTTCTTGTATTAAAGCCCTTGAAGCACTTCTGGGGGTATATATATGTATATATTTTTTTTTTTCCCCCCTGATAATGTAGCAGAGAACCTCTGAACCGGTTACTGATCTGCTGGAAGGTGTGGGTCATTTTGTATTGAGAGCCGCCTTAGCAGAGCCTCTTTGTGGGTGTGCTCATGAAGTACAGACAGAAGAAGCAGACACACAACGTACAAATAAACCATCTAAATATGTTCATATATATACTTTAATATTTTAATAATATTTTAATTGTAAAATACCGAGCCTCTTAAGAAGAGACGCCTCTGAATTTTCATAGAAATGGCTTCCACAGGAGTGACACTGCTTTCTTTTCATCATCTGTAAAGCTGTCCTGTGGCTATTGCTATTCTACATGATAGCACTTGGATACCAACGGACGGGGACCCCCTTGTACAGGACATGGTAAATTCCTGTCCCGGCAGAAGATTATCACTTTATAAATCATGTTCCGCCAGCACTGAATTGTTTCAGCGGTTTCCTATCATAGTTCACGTTTATGAATATCTTAACAGAAAAGCTGCCGTTTTCAGTTTCCTCTTTGGGACTTGTTTCAGGACAGAACTTTTACATATGCTTCATTTAAAAGTTTAATTTAAATTATATTGCTTAAGCTTATGTAACTTGTATGTTAAACCACTGAACGTGCTGTGTGCTTTTGTGCTGGTGAATATCAATATGCCTCTTACAGTTGTCAAAATTTACCCTCCTCGTGATGCAGCTGTACTGATATGATACTAGCTGAATTGATTCGATTCTGTTCAATATTTTTGTGTTTAAAAAAAAAAAGTGATAAGATTTGTCTGAAGGTTTTTTGTTTTCTTTCCTGATGAATCACTGGTAAATGGAGAAAGATCAATGACGTGTAAATCATTCAAAATACAAATACTTCCACATGAAAGATGTGATTCAAAGAATGTGGGAGGTAGATTGTATTTTTAGTTTGGTGCTTTTTATTTTGACAGATATGGAATATAGGTACAGAGATTTTTAAATCGTCAGTGTTTAAATCTGTAATGTTTATGATTACTTAATTAGGTTTCCTACTTTGAGATATATTTGGACAAAATAAGGGACCTACTCGATGGTAAGTTCTGCATTTCTTACGTGACTGAGGGTTGTGGGGCTTGGTACAGTGCTTTGAATCAACGCTTAAGGGGAAACAGTTACTTTCTTTGAGAGTGATTTAAATTTACGCTGTATGACTGGGTTTGTGAAAGAGAATTTTGCAGTTTAAGTCGTCTGATCTCTGACTCTCATGCACCTACCTCTGCAGTGCTACATAGCTTGATTATAAATCAGTGAGTACAGAGGATTTTACAGGCTTCAAGGCATGTCTGAGCCTCATTGGCAATGTGTATTCTTAAAGTAAAACTTTTTTGTTAAATTTAGAATGCATTTGGTTCAACGTATTCCTTGCTTTGCTTCTGTTAGGTAGAGTTTGTTGGGAGTTATCCGTCTCTCTTACAATTTGTGTGTCTGTATATGCATGCTGTATGTTGACGAAAGTGCGAATTGATGTGTTGAATCAGTCTGAAGACAGAGAAATGTATGCTAACGGTAACGCCAGGAACGGGTATTCGAGCTTTTTTGAATTCCACTGTGTTCTTCTGTTTCTTTTGAAATTTTTGCTGCTTTGGCAAAATCCAGCTTGGTCTGTGTTTATTTTATTAATCCAAGCAATAAACAAAAGCTCTCGTGCGGTAAAGTTAACTTTAAAGAAACAGGTACAAGATTGACAGAACAAGAAACAAGTTTTACGTAACGGAAATATTGGTAGCTAATAAGGAGTGGGAAGTGACTACAGTCCTCATTTACAAATTTAATACATTCACAGTATTTGTCTGTCATGCCTGTAGTTGACACATTGTTACCTGTGAAATATTCCTAATGATCTCCATCTCTTTTACCAGTGTCAAAGACAAACCTCGCTGTACATGAAGATAAAAACAGAGTCCCATATGTTAAGGTACAAAGAAAATTTGATGCTCATTTTTTCATTCTTTCTCACATATGCATTTATTTACATATTTCCATTTGTATCCCAGTGCGTTTGCTTGACATGATTCAGCTCACGTACAGAGTCTTGAATGTTCAAGTAGTATTGGTCCCTGAATTTAAAGTTTTCTGAAATATTAATGGGCTTGGATCATGTTTGCTTTATTTTCCTGTCTTTAAACATTCACATTTTGTTAGTATGGTGTTAAATTTTAAGTATTCATATTCCCATTTCGTGTCAGATATGAAAGAGAACATCTTGAAGAATTTTGTTCTTTAATGTTTTGTTGTATAGATGCTGTAACCTTGCGATATTAGAACAGGTTTGTTGGGTTAAGAATTTGTTTTATGACTTCCTGGGCCCTCACTTAGATGTAATATACTTGTTATGAACATATGTGAACCTTAATAATGTACATATAATATTGGTCTGTTTATTCTCATCCTGGGGAGGGCAAAAAAAAAAAATTGGATAAAATAATGCCTTCAGTAATACTGCATTAAGGCAAAGAACAAGGACTATGCATCTTGTCTTGTAGTTTGAGAGAGAAAAACTAATTTGGGTATGTAATCTAACGCAAATTAGTAACAGGAATATATGCTGTATCATGCCATGTGTTCTAAGTATAGAAGCTCTCTTCTACTGTGTGTTTGGATTTGACCGAGTCTTAAATCTCATGAAAGAAAATTATCTCTCAAGTTATCCTGTGGACTCCTCCTGAAAGCCACACAAAGGCGTGTTTTGGCCCATTGCCTCCCTAATGACCATGTTGGATGTTGATGGCTCTTCTAATTCTTTTGTTCGTCAGCGCTAAATATTCTTCCTGATGGCATTTGGAGTACTAGGACACTTCCTAAACTTCTCTGTTTTCAACTTGCGCATTTCTAGGGTTGTACAGAAAGATTTGTATCTAGTCCTGAAGAAGTTTTGGATGTCATTGATGAAGGGAAAGCTAACCGTCATGTAGCCGTTACAAGTAAGTATTCTGTGGAAGCTTTCCTGGCTACACAGTGTGGGTGGTTGTAGCTTCCTAGTGGTGTATTGATTCTTCATGTTCACAAAGTACTTTCAGTTACTTACGTGAACGATGCAATGATGCACAAATTATAACGCTCTAGAATTAATAGAGCTGTGCTTTTTTTACCGCTTCACTGCATACAGAAACACTTATTGACTTTCGGCTTTGAGAACTCCTGAATGGCAATTATATAGTATCGTTAGATAAAAAGTCAAACTACGTATTGTTACACATAGTATAGATATTTTGAAATTATGTACATATATTCTTCTTTGTGCTACAAGTCAAGAACGCGGAGCAATTCACTGGTCAAATAGCAGGCAAAGACTGCAGAGCAGTTACCAGATTCTGCCTGTTTCTCTCTTGCAAGTTATCCCAGTGAAGCAGCGACTTGGACTGAGTTTCAATGATGGCAAAGCATACAAACCTTCCTGATTTAAGAAACCTAATAATCACTTCAGCCTGTGCCAAATTTGTTGACATTATGTTGAATGCAGCCTGCTAGCATTACAGTGATAAAAAGGGCAGGTATCTTTGCCCTGTTTCCCAATTTATACTGTGAGATGTCTTTGATCCCAGCAGTGAGCTTGGCAGAACCTCAGCTTGTAACTCAAATTTTCATGGTGGGGTGGGCTTTTTGGGGGTCTGTGTGGGCGTTTGGGTTTGGGTTTGTTTGTTGTTGTTGTTGCAATTTTATTTTATTTTCTATTTTTGATGATGCACTTGAGTAACTTCTTTCTCTTCCATGTCTCTCTGCCTTCTTGCTTTGGTAAATACTGTATTGCTTTAGCTTTCCCATGCCTTTCTCATCATACTAATAGAAATGTATTCTCTTTCTGAGTAACGTTTCCTCCCGTTGTTTCTGCTATTCTCTTTAACAAAAAATACCCAAATACACCTTTTGCTGTGATCCTGCTTGTTGCATTTGGTGCACACAGAAAAGTTCTGACAGAAGTTGACAGAGAACGAATTTTACATACACTGAAATGGCAAGGAGTGAATTTGGAAGTGTTATTGAAAAAAATGAGTTTGGAGATGGAGGAGAAAAAGGGAGTTCAGATAAATATAAGTACTGCTGTGAATGTGAATGGGGAAAGGTGGTAGTGGATTTTAAAGTAACAGAGAAAATAGAGAAAACAGACAAGAAAGTGGTTTACTGATTCTTAATGTTTTCTTTTTGTGACTTTATGAAGCTTCAAGCATGACACGGTTACAATCAAACTTGGAATAAGTGGAAGCTGAAAGTGTAACTGCCTGTGTTTTACCTGCTGTCCGGGTGAAGGAGGATTTTTAATTACATAAGCAATAAAAATCACTCTGAAATTTCAAATAGTGTGTTTTGATGAAAACTTCTGCTAAATTTTTGGGAGTTCTCCTCACGCAATTGCACGGAGACCTGCCCAGCTTCTTTTTATTGCAGTTATTATTACTTCTTTTTAAATTCTCTTGCTCAGCTCAAAATTATTCCTCTGTCCAGGATGCTGAACATAGATCCTCATTGTAGTTCTGTGTCTAAATATTGTCTGTTATATCACAGCAGTTTTTTGTGTGAGCTGTCTATACTCGTGAAGAAGCATGAGAGGACAGAACCTTTATTTCTTACTGTATCTGTGTAATGTTATTTTATTATTCTTATGCTGTGATTTTTTTTTTTTGTTATTTTTTACTATTTCTGGTCAAATTTTATTGCTTCAGGGGGGGGAAAAACTTTCAAAAAAGGAAGAAAGAAAGGAAAAAAACTTTCAAAAAAGGAAGAAAGAAAGGAAAAAAAGCTTTTTTTTCCCAAGGCTGTCATTTATCATGAATCTGGTTAACTTGGTCATGTTGGGAGCTCATTCTGTAGTCTATGAGCTTTATTTGCAGCTCTTGGCGTAGACACTGCTGTCGGTACCGTGGTCTGGGCTCTCCAGTGAATGGACTCATCCTTTTGAATTTGCTAGCCATGGGCTAGCTCTAACGAAATATAATTTCTTGTCAGGTTTTAAAGTAATTTTAAATAAAACCTTTCAAATGTGATTGCAGATATGAATGAACACAGCTCTAGGAGCCACAGTATCTTCCTCATTAATATTAAGCAAGAGAATGTGGAAACTGAGAAGAAACTCAGCGGAAAGCTTTACCTGGTAGACTTGGCTGGAAGCGAGAAGGTAATCTTTCCTTTTTCCTAAATGGCTGAATTATCCTAGTGGGATCACTAAACTGGTCATGTGAATGTGTGTCAGTGCAAACTAAGCTAGGTATAGTTACAGAAGTTTTACAGAAGCCTTATCTCATGTTATCGTTATTATGGCAATCTTTTTCTTTCTTTTTTTTTTTTTAATGTGGTGTGGGGAAAGGAACAGATCAGAACCGTTTATTGGTATGAAATGCAAAACCCAAGACTCTGCAATGTACCTTCATTTATAATGAAGTGAATTGAACCAGTGTATTTTTATGTAGCTTCACATTTAGTTATGGGTATTTGAATAAAGTAATATAATTTTTACATAATTTGTCATATTAGACTGCTGTCTTAATTTGCTTCTATTCAGACATGTCCTAAATCTAGGTTTTCTGTAATTATTTCACATATTAGATCAATGAAATAACAGCAGTTAATGCAGTTATACAGCTGAAATCTACTTGAAGTTCCCTGAATGACTGTCTTGATTGTAGTGACTATTTCTGTTTTCCAATATAGAAAAATACTAACCAGAAAAGAACTTGTATCTGTTTATCAAAAGAGTAATGGTCTAGAACAGTACTGCAGCGGAAAAAAGTTGTTTCTCGGTTCTAATTCTAATGTCTTCTGTAGTGTTCATAATTTCTTCACTGTAAATTAAAGAAATGAATTTAAAACCCCATCGTTTTGCAACGCTATGGATCCTTTATTCAAGCTGGATCCTTGGTAACTACTCTGCATGTCAAAATAATTAAATAATTACTCATGATGAAGCAATGTCTCTCATTGTGGTCATAGATTTCCATTTCTTTCTGAAAACAAGAAGTAAAATGACAGATTTTGTTTGATAGGCTGAGCAGCTTTCAGAATGCTCATTGGGACGTGCTAGTTGATAATCCATCATTACAATGCGGAAGCCATCCATCAGAGTAATTAATCGTGTTAATTCTATTATTGCATATAATAGTAAATGTTAAATTAAAAACTCCTAGTGGTGTTTAGAAAATGAGTGCCTAGTCAGGCTCCCCTCTCCTCTGAAAACTACACTTCTGTGGTTCATTATGTTCATTTGGACATTGTACAGAAAACCTGAAATAAGGGTTTCCTTGGTAGATTGTCGTCTTAAAAGAGACAATTACGTTTCCTTTTATGTGGCATTCATTTTTAGAGGAAATTACAGATACTGTAGCTTCAAGTGTAGAGAAAAATATATAGCTTTATATAGCTTTATCCTACATTTCTGTTCCGTCCCACCCACCCCCCAAAAAAAAAAGAAAAGACTATAAAACTGTGTCACTGTC
>NW_008794213.1:0-892 GCF_000699145.1 Aptenodytes forsteri
TTGCATTGCCTTCCCTTCCCTTGCCTTCCCTCGAAATGCTTTCGATGCTTGTGTGAAAGGGACGTGCACGATGTTTGGAATTAACGGGTACAGATCTTAAGACAATTTATCACCCATTGACTAAAGACCACTTTAATTGGTGTGAGGCTGATAGCCTACAACTACAGTTAGTCCTGGAAAATTTTAGGGGACAAATTCTACTTCACTATTCACTCCACAAATTATTCTCCCTTAATGAGGAAATTACTCTAATTCTCGAATCGTTGAGTAGGGAGGTACCTGTTGAAGGACCTACCTTATTCACCGATGGGTTAGGACGAACAGGTAAGGCAGTTATATGTGGTGCGAAAAAGGGGAATGGAAACATCAAGTTCACCACGTTGTAGGAAGGTCTCAGCTGGTGGAAATATACGTAGTAATTCAGGTCTTTCGCCAATGGGAGATGCCATTAAATTTGGTTACTGATTCTCAGTACGTTGCCAACGTTGCCAGGCGCTTGGCAAAGGCTTGGCTCAAAGAACTTGATAACGAACCGGTGTTTTTAATAGTCAAACAGGAGTGGGACTTTGTGGAATCGGCACGTAAACCCATATTATGTGCTCCACGTGAGGAGCCATACCTCTCTCCCGGGGTTTATATCAGAAGGGAATGTGCGAGCTGATCATCTCGCTGCCCCCGTATGGACAGTCCCTGTACCAGACGTTTCTATATAAGCCCATTTGTCGTACGAGTTTTTCCATCAATCTGCCTGAATGCTGCGTCGACAATTTGGGTTGACTTGGGACACGGCACGAAGTATTGTACAAATGTGTCCTGACTGTCAGCAATTAGTTCCCATACCCCAAACAGGGGTAAATCCCCGAGGAGAAAAGGCCCTACAGATTTGGCAATC
>NW_008794213.1:1199-5287 GCF_000699145.1 Aptenodytes forsteri
TTCCCCCTGTGGCTTCCCCCCCCCCCCCCGGGGGGGGGGGGGGTGGTGTGTGAGCGAGCGAGCGGCTGCGGTGGTGCTCATTGCCGACTGAGGTTAAACCACGACACTATAATTAAGCAAGGGAGCAACGAACCTTATATGGATTTTATCGACAAGCTCCAAGAAGCTATTCAAAAACAAGTACAGAATCCTGAAGCTAAAGAAGCATTGCTTATGAAATTGGCTATAGCAAATGCCAATGAGGACTGTAGAAGAGTCTTACAGACATTGTGAACTCCGACCATAATAGACATGCTTGACGTGTGCAATCATGTGGGTTCAGTTACACATAAGAATGAGGTTTTTGCAGCCTGTTTAGCTGCTGCCTTGCGTCCCGGTAACAAAGCGTGTTTTCGCTGTGGAAACTTGGGGCATTTTAAACGGCAATGTCCTGAGAATCCCGTACAAAAGGGAGGATCGGAAGGAATTCAGCAGCCCCCTGGTATTTGCCCGCGCTGCCGCAAGGGGAGGCACTATGTTAATCAATGCCGGTCGAAATATGCTCTCCGTGGTTGACCCTTGTCGGGAAATAGGAAGTTGAGCGTGAGGCGAGGGCGCGCACTGACACAAATGCCACCCCAAAATCCCCAACCCCAAAACCCCATGGGAACACTCTCCATAGATACCGACAGGCAGATGGAATCTTGTCCTGTCTGATTAGCCAGTGTCACCCAAATATTTTCCTTTGGTTGTGAGGGTTCCTATAACGCAGCAACCGCACACAGCGATACTAGCCACGAGACACACATACCCCACACACCCCCCTACTGGCATCACAGTTTACGTTCTCTTTTTGTTCCATTTCCACCCAAAGCCCTTGTTACACTGTGTTGAACACTCTCCCAATCCGTTTCCCACACAGTCCACAGCTGGGGGACACAATGTGATCTCCCACACACTAGCTGTAGAATCTGTGGCTCAGTACTGCCAGTGATGTTCCCTTTACAGCTTGTACACTTTCCCGCTCGGAATTGAAAGTGACAATACCAGTTTCTTTCGCAATTATCGCATTTACAGGAAGTCCATGTGTGATGTGTTGATCCGGGACACTGGAGGCAGGGAATTCCCGTCACCTCTCAATTATTCAGTTGGTTGTTCTCCGCCGCCTGGTGCTCTTAGTCCACGGCTAATGGCAACACACTTGGTCCCCTATATACCCCGGCGCGGCCTGGCCCACCAGGTGGTTCCCCGAATATCGAATGAGATACTTTGTGTAAGTCCCAGTAATCTACTTCAAACCATTGATGCATCCGTGGGCTCCTTGGGCTCCTTGTCCAGATACGGTCGAACACAGCGGGCGGGTATCCATCGGGGTCCACAATCTGTGGAAACACAAGCCTATCCTCCCCCCCATGTTATGAAATCGTAAGGGCCTTCCCATTGGTTATTTTCCAATGACTTGACCCTCACCCGAGCCCTTTCCCCTGCCGGAGAAGCCGAGTTACAAGATGTAAAGTGTCAGGGCCTTCCCATTGGCTATTTTCCAATGACTTGACCCACACCCGAGCCCTTTCTCCTACCGGAGAAGCTGAGTTACAAGATGTAAAGTGTCTCGCTATTACTGTGTTAGGGCTGCCAACTGCTGTCCTGTCTTCCCTTATTGTAAGATGATTTAACACATATATTGCTTTATGGAGGCGGGCTTGCGGTGATTCCCCTAGCATTCCCCCTTTTTGTTTTTGTAGTAGCTGCTTGAGAGTGAGATGAGCCCGCTCAACGATACCCTGGCTCTGAGGGGAATAAGGGATACCAGTGATATGTCGAATGCCCCATTGTGCCAAAAAGGCCTACGCTTATGTACCTGGGCCCATTATCTGTTTTGATCTGGTGGGGAACCCCTAGAGCAGCAAAGGCCCCTTTCCAGCACCATAAAATAGCTTTGTTTTTTCTCCGGTCTCTGCAGTCACCCATAAAGCTCTGGAAAACATATCGATGGAAACATGTACATACTTTTGTTTGTCAAAGTCTACGATAGAAATAACATCAGATTGCCAAATCTGTAGGGCCTTTTCTCCTCGGGGATTTACCCCTATTTGGGGTATGGGAACTAATTGCTGACAATCAGGGCACATTTGTACAATACTTCGTGCCGTGTCCCAAGTCAACCCAAATTGTCGGTGCAGCATTCGGGCAGATTGATGGAAAAACTCGTGCGACAATCGGGCTTGTGTAGAAACGTCTGGTACAGACGTTGGCAACGTACTGAGAATCAGTAACCAAATTTAATGGCATCTCCCATTGGCGAAAGACCTGAATTACTACGTATATTTCCACCAGCTGAGACCTTCCTACAACGTGGTGAACTTGATGTTTCCATTCCCCTTTTTCGCACCACACTATAACTGCCTTACCTGTTCGTCCTGATCCATCGGTGAATAAGGTAGGTCCTTCAACAGGTACCTCCCTACTCAACGATTCGAGAATTAGAGTAATTTCCTCATTAAGGGAGAATAATTTGTGGAGTGAATAGTGAAGTAGAATTTGTCCCCTAAAATTTTGCATTTATATTCAACATTGCTGTCATCTCCATACCTCAGGAGCCACTTTTTGGAAATTATTAATAACTACACCTTTTAGCTTTTCTCCTCGGAGAACCAATCTATGGGGGAGACAGGGAGGGGGAACACTTTCCCCCACTCCTTCACCTTCCCTTTCTCCTTCAGGCTAGTTACAACAGCTCTTGAGAATTTTGAATATCCTTGGGATGTTCAAACCAGCATGGTCCTATTGGTATGTCTCCTGAATGTGGTTCAGGTCTTGATCTTGCTTAAGGTTAAATAATTATTTAAGAGTACCATCCAGAGATCAACCCTGGCAACAGACATTCCAACCCCGGTGACAGGCACTGTGGATACTCAAACCCCAGCGACAAGCACCGCAACTACTCCAGCCCCAATGACAGGCACTGCAGCTACTCAAACCCCGGTGACAGGCACTGCAGCTGAACCAGAGAACCAACTGGTGCCGGCATCAGTCACCCCTAAGAAGAAATACACAAGAAAATAAACTCATTTAGTAAAGGATGAAGATGAACCAAGGCCATCACGAGAACAGGAACAGGAAGAGGCAGAAACCATAAATGAGATGGTAACCACCTGATCCCTATCCCTGAGTGAGCTGTGAGATATGTGAAAAGATTTCAGCCATCATCCAGGTGAACATGTTGTCACCTGGCTGTGCTGATGCTGGGATAATGGGGCCTGGAATTAGAGGGTAGGGAAGCCAAGCAGGTGGGATCCTTTTCCAAGGAGGTATCCAGTACCTGAGGGAATTAGCCATTCTGGAGGTGATTTATGATGAACTGAACAATGAGCAGTTATCCAAAGATCCAGATGAAGTCAAGTGCATATGACCCATGTGGCGGAAGTTTGTACAGAGTGCACCATCGTCATATGCCAACTCATTGGCAGTAATGACTTAGAAAGATGAGAGGAACAAACGGTGTATGACTTGGCTGGCCAACTCCAGCAGTAGGAAGAAAGTCTCTCTTCCTCCCTACGGGTCTGTATCTTGGCTGTGGAGAAACTGTCCCAGAAGGTCGAGCAACTCAAAGAGGGTATGTCATGCTCCCCACCTGTACGGACCAGTACCTCAGCCATTAGGAGTAAGCATCCCTCTGCTCAAGAGGGAGGATATAGTGGATATACACCATGGGCCACCCTGTGGTTTTACCTATGTGACCACGGAGAGGACATGAGGAAGTGGGATGGAAAATCTACCTCGACCCTAGAGGCACAGGTACGCAAGTTGGAAGGGAAAAAAAAATCAAAGAAGGGGGTTCTTCCAGGAAAATTGATGCTCCAGTTTCCAGAAGGCAGTTCCCCAGACAGAGTAGAAGGGCTGATCTTACTCCTGGTCTTAATAAAGGGACTTTGGATTCGCATCTACAAGAAGTGAGTAGTGGATAATATGACCAGGACTAGAGGGGCCCTGCCTCCAGCCAGGGGGAGGAAAGGGACAACCGGGTTTACTGGACTGTGTGGGTTCAATGGCCTGGCACATCAGACCCAGAGGAGTATAAGGCTCTAGTAGACACCAGTGCACAGTGT
>NW_008794213.1:13394-16507 GCF_000699145.1 Aptenodytes forsteri
CTCTACCGACTGAGAAGGCTGGAGGTGCACAAGAAGCTGGGAGGGGGCACAGCCAGGACAGCTGTCCCAACCTGGCCAAAGGACTATTCTATACCTTATGATGTTATGCTCAGTAAATAAACTGGGGGGAGTTAGCCAGGGGAGTGTGACCGCTGCTCGGGACCTGGCTGGGCATCGGTCAACAGGTGGTGAGCAATTGCATTGTGCATCACTTATTTTGTATATTCTATTATTATTATTATCATCATTATCATTATTTTCCTTTTCTGTCCTATTAAACTGTCTTCATCTCAACCCACAAATTTTACTTTTTTTTTTTTCTCCGATTCTCTCCCCCATCCCACTGTGGGGTGGAGAGTGAGTGAACAGCTGTGTGGTGTTTAGCTGCCTGCTGGGTTAAACCACACCACTAACAATCATGGTATTAAATGCCAAGTTTTCTCTTTACTGCTTTTCACAGTTCCTATGTTCAAGATTCAATTCAATCTGGATTTGTTGAAAGTTTCTGGAAGGCAATAATATCTCAGACATAATTTTTTTCCTTAGTTCGTAGGTGCTTTCTTACATGTTTTGGGTTTTTTTTTTTTGCTTGGTGTCTATGTTTTTTGAGATGAGCCGTATCACCATTAGGTTTCATATGCTCACATATGTTTTTTTGGATATCTGGAGATTTTTCACTATTTGGACTGCCTTAGATTTTCCCATGCATTCAGTATAAATTAGTTGGCTGATTTTGTAGGCAGTATTTAACTGAATGCATTGCTTGTCAAAGAAAGTGGGAACTTGTCATTTAGTGTTAGGCTAGCTTATATCACAGATTTGCATTTCATCTTCTCTGAAAATGTGATGCTGGAACCGTATGTTGCTGTATAAATCTGCTAGCTTTCTGGTTCTTTGAAAAGACCTCTATTGTAACTTGCATAACAATCTGTGAAATATATTAAAATTCACTGTTGTTTACTCCATTTTTTTTTTTTTTTAGGCAGAAGGGATGACAGTGCCTAAATGCCTGCCCATTTGTATGCAAAGTTCTGAATGACTGGAATAATCTTATTTTTGAAACTTCTGATATCTCTTGAAATACTAGCTTTCTAACAGTAGAGGCCAACAGATTTGCAGCACGATTTCAAAACAGGCATGGAGGCTTTTAGAAATTCAGGCTCCTTAGATTAGTTAGGCCCCAAATAAGGTTTAAACAGGGAAAAGCAAGCAGTTCAGTGCTGCTGGTCTCTATTGTATCTTTGCAAACTTTCTTGCTAAGCAAATGAAAGCCTCAGTCTTATGCCTTTGGTCAGTGGTAGGCCTTGCAACCCTGGTGGTTCTCTATCACTTCTGAATTTGAAATTAATCACATGAACGCAAGCACATTGCTGCTACTTTGCCACCAGCAACAGGCTGAAAGGGGTTTTCATAGAATCATAGAATAGCTTGGATTGGAAGGGACCTCTAAAGGTCATCTAGTCCAACCCCCTGCCATGGGCAGGGACATCTTCAACTAAATCATGTTGCTCAGAGTCCCGTCCAACCTGACCTTGAATGTTTCCAGGGATGAGGCAACCACCACCTCTCTGGGCAACCAATTTCTTGGCTTTGTGTTCTGTATGTAGGATGGTTGCTCTAATGAAGCAACATGATATAGCTGTTTTTCTGTTCCAGACACTTACAGATATCCTTTCTAATGGAAATGCTTCATCTCTAATGGTTAATGGAGGAGCGCTGGAAAATGCCAGAGGAAACCTACCTCTTTTCCAACTTCCCTGATGCTTTTTACATTATCTTCTTGTATATAATCCTCTATCTGATGATCTGTATTCCCTTAAAGTAAGGGCTTTATGAAAATAAGTTCTCAAATAACCTGTAACCTCATCTAACCTTTAGAAAATCAGACACAGTAAAGGAGGAGATTTGACCAAAGGACTGTTAAAGTTTAGGGAATGTCTGAGGCAGCCAGTCAGTGGTCTATTCTGAAATCTGAAACACTATGCTCTTTTATTACTACTGCTCCCATCAGCTATCATTGTTGAATGAGACAGACTTTCTTTATACATAGATGACATGTTATACACATCAAAATATGATACTGTTCTGTGTGTTCAGTGTACACAGTACTTGGAAAAGATACTGCTTTCACTTGCTATCACACATAAAACATCACAATTTCAAGCTTTAGTATTTGCATATAAAGTCTATGGGAGATTGGCTCCTTAGTATAAATAAGAAGCATAACTATAAAATAAATCCAAAAATTGGGAGAGAGGAGAATTCAGAGAGACACCAAATTTCTACTATAACTCATATATGCATTCATGTTTATCTTTAATAAACATAGCATAAAAAGCTAATAGTGGTGCCATACTTTTTTTTATATTTCGGTAATGGATTACTTAAAAATTGTAGTGAAACCAGATTATTCATATTTACAATTATCTTTGAAATTTAAAAAAAAAAATCAGAATGTCTGGACTATTGAAAGAGAGGGGGAAAATGTTATAAATGAACTTCAGCAGATGAAAGCTACTTATACTGAGGATCTTACTTGGGCTGTCTTGCCCTTCCCTAGTCATCTGCTTTTGGAGGTAATATCTTGGTCTAACTGAACATTTCAACATGGCTACTTTCAGTTTCCATCATTTCAATTCATATTCTCATATATCCATTTCTCAGCATATGCCCAGCTTTAAACACTGCAGTAACCCCATTGGACCAAAAGGGAATGCTTTCATCCTTTAAGTTTAGTGCATGGTTAAGTTTTCAGAGGATCAAGACAGCACTTAGAGAATGACTTGTTTAGAAATTTAAAGGCAGCGTTCAGAATGCAAAAGGGAACACTATGAAACACCGCACCTCTTATTAAGTGTTTTTGAGGGTGCAAAACCAGCTGCAGTGGTATTATTCACTCGCAGGCCACTGGCAGAGGTGATCAGCTCCGGTACAGGTGCGTCCTGCAGCAGAGTGGCGGATCGCGGCGTACAGGGGGGGGTTCCCTGGGCCGGGGAACCCACAGGGGAGCACAGAGACCCACTGGGAGCTGGCAGCTCTCACGAGGGCGGCTGACGAGGCATGGGCAGGGCCAGGAGCGATGGCTGCCACCCCCCACTCCCACTACAGGCAGC
>NW_008794213.1:21302-26366 GCF_000699145.1 Aptenodytes forsteri
TCCAACCCAAACTATTCTATGATTCTATGATTCTATAATTTAATCTGAAGAAAATGCTAGATTTAGTTGTAAAGTCATGGATTCCTTTCATATTAATGCCCAGACTGTTGTATATAGAACTGTTGAGACCAAAAATTAATTATTTGCAGCACAGGCTCTTAAGTTGTTAAAAACTGAGTTAAGCTGGAGCCAAATCTGTTCTGTTGCACTTTTAAATATAAAGAACCAGCACTATGAGCAGAACTTAGTTCCCTTATTTTTCTTTGTATAGCTATATATAGGAAATGTGATTTCATCCATTTATAAATTAAGACTTTCATCACTCATTTGTGGTTTGTTATACACAAAAGCTAGATCTGTCCTTTCATATGACGCAGAATGAAGATCCCTGTCAGATGTAATTGCTGTATGTGGAAGACAAGTGCTACATTATTTTTCCCCAGTGGAGTGAATGTTTGCTGTGTTTAATATCATAAAATTTTATTTCCCCGTGAGCTGATCAATAATCTGAGGCTAAATACTGCTATTCCTTTCTCATTCTTCACTGTTGACAAGTTGAAATTCCAAAGTACTTATTCCTTTTTGTGAGTGTTGTTTTTTGCAGCAGGAGCCACACATACGAATGCCAAATGAACTGACGCTAACCGAGAGAAGAGCTGAGATTCTTATCAATACAGGCACAAGGAACTGTCAGGGACCTGCCGTCCAGCTCTGGTCAGCCACTGGTAATCGTACAATAGAGCTTTAATCAAGAAGGATCCATAGAACATCCCATCTTCATGTCCTGACATAGCACAGCTACAGAATGCTTAAAATCAAGCAATAAAAAACAATAGCCACACTTGAAATGTGCCAGAGAAAGAGAACAAGAGAGGTCAGATTCAATAGGATAGCAAGGAGATCAGAGACTCCAGATACCAAATGTGGTGATTGGGTCAAGCCTGAGATAGTGAGAGTGATCTATCAGCTAAGCCTCTGACAGATCTACCATCTTAAATCCTGTCTCTGGCTGCGTGTGATCTCTACAGAAAAGCCCCTTCCCACCCCCCAAAATTCTAGAAATTGTACATCAAAGAGAGATTATAGGAGGGATCTTTTCTGAATGCTGCAGGAAACTGAAAAGCACAGGATTAACATAGTCTAAATATGGTGCAAACAGACAGTGATCCAGTTTTGTCTTGGAGCCCATGAGCAATGCCAAGGTAAAGAGCAAATATCTTTAAAAGGAAAAAGCAAGCCCCATATTTGATACAGATGTCCTGGGCAAAAACAATCTTTTGGGATCCAGATGAATATTACTGGAATGACATGGTTTCCAAAATGGGTTGCTGAAAGTTAATTAAATGCTTACATTTGGAGTGAAGCCTTTGGTAATCCTGAAAATTTGTGACTCCCTGGAATGTTCTCCTTCATAAAATGATTACTTCAGAATTTTTCTGCATCTACAGTCATCAAATGAGCCAATTCTTATGAAGCTGAGCTATATTAGACGGCTTCTTGGACTCAATACTGAGCATCATCACTTAAAAATTATCTCGGAGGCATGTTCTCTATCAATGTGTGTTTTCCTCCTGCTAGCAGCTTCATTCTGGCATCTGTGTTAATAATTCTCTGAGGCAATTCTCTGAGGACATGTCCTGCAAAAAATAGTGCTTAAGCTTCCTTCTCATCTCTGTGGTCTGTGCACCTTGTCTAAAATGAGCTGCATTGCTAAGTGCTGGAAGAAACAGGAGAATTACCATTGCTTTTCCCTAAGGCTGAGATTAAAAACATTTCCCTTTATGATGTTCCTTCCACAGGCAGGAAGTAAGATATTTTCCTCTGCTGGCTGTGGAACAGTTCCTGTGAATATTTATTTAAATAAAATCTGTAATTCTGCCTTCTGTTGACAAGAATTTTTGCTTTTCCCAAGATAATTCAGAGATTTCTGTTTTTTTCTAAGAAAGTTGGTGGAATATAAAAACCTACTAATTTAACAATAGGCCTGACTCAGATCAGTGGTGTTTGGCTGCTATTCTGCAAATGTTGTGCAACAGAAAACTTTGCACGTTAACATATATGTTAACTTCAGCAGGTTTCCTTTTTTGCTTATAAGTACAGACTTCAAGTTCCTAGCTAAATCAATGCCTGTATTCTAAAATAATCATGTAAATGCTGGGTGTGGGGTATTTTTTTAATTTTGTTTTGTTTTTAACTTTGGGCATTGGGAATAGGAATATAAAATTAATTTTCACACATCTTTTTATGAAGATCTCATAAAAGATCTCTCATTTTTACTGCATGAAACACCATTCTGCACAGGCGTGGTTCATGCCATAAAGTGTCTGGTTTAACAAGTCTCAGAAAATCATCTCCCTTTCTATTCCTGTATTATTCAAGTTTAGCTCTTTGATTAAACAACACACAACAGGGTTTAAGTGCTTAGAAATACTTTGCTAGCTCTGTGTCCACAAGATGTCAGTGTGGATTCTTAATTCCCTTCTACTGTTACTCTCTGCCTTATAACATTGCTGAAAATAATGGTGACAAACTTGGTCAACCCCTTCTGCAGACATTTCCTTTGAAACCGAAAGGGGTATTCATCATGTAAAAAATCCCATTATTGTCCTGGATCTGATCTTTGCCATTTAAAGGGACGTTTGGATCAGGCTGTTGTTTCTAATCCTTCCTTGGAGGACAAGTACTAAACTTTGGATGTGTCTATTGAACCGCAGAAACCAGTGAGGCTGATCTGACAGCTGACACTAACAGGGCTGGTGGATTCGAGCAGTACAAGACATTGCTGAGTGTCAGGTATCCAATCTGGAACAGAAACAAGATGCTAACGGCATGGGGCTGTAAAAGCTAACTAAAATTGCTTAGAGACAAGGCTTGTTAGGCTAGGATCATTGCAGTGTTAATGTAGCATAATGATTTTTTTTTTAACAGGAATTAATATGTCTGCATTGGCTTGCATTGCATCTTGTGGGTGCTAACATGTAGTTGGGTTTAATTGGTTATCTCAGTCTAATGTTTTTTTGGCAATAGGTGCTGCATATTCATCTCCTTCTGTTTAAAGCCTATTAAGCTTGGTGATTTTAGTTCAGGTTGTTTACTTTGTCTTTCCATATACACATCCCTGTAGTGGGGGAAAAAGCCAGCAGAATTTGGTAAGCTTTCGATGCCCAAATAGCTGTGGCTTAAATCCCACTGAATTTCATTTGAGTTGCCAGCTTTTGCTGAGGAGAATTCAATTAACCTTAATACTATGGATATGTAGCACATAAGAAGCATTTAATCAAGTCTCACACACCACTGCTTTGAAAGCCTGCTTGAAAGCTCTGAAGAGATCCTGATAAACATTTTATTAGAATGCATTTTTAATCAAAATAGTTTACTTCATGCAGCTAGACATAGGAGCCTTTTTTTTTTTGCTTTAGACAAATGAACTAAAGTGAACTGCTTAGTAGACTACTTTATAAATAACATTCTTTAAGTGAGAGTTGAAGAGAAACAATGGCTTTGAACCAAAATTATGATAGATCTACAGAAAACATTTTCTAGCAGCATGCATAAAAAGAATGTGAGTGATGTACCTTGTATAGCAGAACATGGTTTTATCTCAAATTTGTGTCTCAGGGTAAGGCAAACAGCAGGGAATCTACATCTATCAAAGCCAAAGCTGCTTTTTCTAGGCAATTAAAAAGAAGTTTAAAAATTTATCCTTTGCCTATCGTAAGGAAGATCACAATTTTTTTCAGTAAACATGGAAGTGAAATAATACAATAAAAATGTTAAAGAAGAATTCAGGTTGCAAATGTAAATATATATATTTTAATTGTTTCATAAAACACATTTTTCTTGTACTATTGCAGTACATCCAGAAGAACCGATATGTTCCTTTAGTCTGATTTTTATATCACACCTTTCTGTGTAATTGCAATTCTGGTCATCCTTAAATGTAGCTTACTGTATTAGTGGATAAGCTGGGAACTAGAGGTGTGAGAGTCTGAAGAAACACTCTGCTTCCCATGTTTATTATACTGTGAAAAGCTGCACTGTTGCTTAAAATAAGATGATGAGATATTAGATATCAGATATTTGTATGGGAAATTTTTTTTATAAATATTAAGATGGTATACCACTGTTCACAACTAATAACTTGACTCTCTGAAGTTTTATGATTCACCAACCATTTATTATGTGTCTGGCATGTTTTCAATGATTGTGTTACAGAAGCCTTCTCTCATATTCCCTTTGTCAGGGGCCTTAGGAGTAGATATGACGGAAAGTTCCCAATTCAGGAACATACTCAGGTGTTCTTGTGGGTCCCACTGACTCAAATGAAACAAGAATGATCTGGGATTTCAGCCCATGCAAACATATTTTGTTTCATGCAAACATTATAGAAGAAAATGTCAAGTGTAGCGTGTAATTCTTGTCAGTACCATGTGTTCTGCTTACTCAGCTGAATAATTAGTCTGTCTTTGCTATAGATTCAGTCTTTGGTACTGAACACTTGTTTTTTTGCTGTTTTGAAACAAGATCCCAATTCTTGAAAAATATGATTCTGTGATGATAACTGTTTGATGGCCCTTTATCACATAGATAAGTTCACTATCTTTGGCAAGTGTATGTGTGCATACTGCCTTTGGCTCTTCTTTATGTCTCTTTTTTTTTAGTGTATGTTAGCAAGTAGGATTCTCCCATCAGTAAAACCATTGTAATTTTCAAATGTAAAGAACAATGACAGTTCAGAGAAATAGCCTTCAGCTTTTACAACAAATAGGAATAATCTTTTAAGATGCTGCTATTAAGAGTAGCCAACTGGACTGCCATGTGTTGATAGATGTTATCAGGAGCTAAAGGACAGATATATACCCCATACCTTTAACCTTGTCAGAATATATTGATGTTACTTCAGTGAGGTTTTGTCTTACTCCTGATTGAAGGAATTGATGAAGGAATCATAGAATCATAGAATCATAGAATCATTGAGGTTGGAAAAGACCTCTAAGATCATCGAGTCCAACCGTCAACCCAACACCACCATGTCCACTAAACCATGTCCCTAAGTGCCTCATC
>NW_008794213.1:27173-29505 GCF_000699145.1 Aptenodytes forsteri
ACTCCATTCACCACAACTCTCTGGGCTCGGCCGTCCAGCCAGTTTTTGACCCAGCGCAGAGTACACCTGTCTAAGCCGTGAGCCGCCAGCTTCTCGAGGAGAATGCTGTGGGAGACGGTGTCAAAGGCCTTGCTGAAGTCCAGGTAGACCACATCCACAGCCTTTCCCTCATCCACTAGGCGGGTCACCTGGTCATAGAAGGAGATCAGGTTGGTCAAGCAGGACCTGCCTTTCATGAATCCGTGCTGGCTAGGCCGGATCCCCTGGTTGTCCCGCTCATGCCTTGTGAGCGCCCTCAAGATGAACCGCTCCATAATCTTCCCCGGCACCGAGGTCAGGCTGAAGCTAATGCATTTCTGGCTGCTTCCTTGGGTCTGAGCTTGCAGACCAGTAGCTGAAGAAGCTTTGATGACCTGCATAAGGGCAAAATGACCCCTTTTAATAGGTATGGAATCAACAATAAAGATGCTATTCTGACTGATGAACCTTTCAATACATGTGACCATATTTTGAGATGGTCAAATGACCGTGTTTGAGCAATACTGAAGCTTCCTACATTTTCCATCTGGTCTCTTAAGGAAAAGAAGTTAAGTCTTTTGTCACCAACTTAATTCCTTCCTAAAAATATAAACCCTTTGGACAGTTTAAACAAAATTTGAAGGATGTGAAAAATACCTCCAAGATAATGAAGTTCCTTCAAGCTCCACAAAAGTTGTGAGGAGAAAGAGTCAAATCACTTCCCCTCATAGAGAAAAAGGCAAGTGGTATCTCATGGAAGGGTGACACAGAGGGCACGAGCAGCTCAGGATGTTTCTGGAGTGCATTTTTGATAACTTCCTGATACAGGTGACCAAGGATCTGATGAAAGGAGATGCTGTGATCTCCTTTCTTAAGGAGAAATCTTAGAAAAAAAAAGAACTGGCCAGGGATGTGAAGGCTGATGGCAGCCTTGGCTGCAGAGACCATGAGTTCAGGAGTGGAGTTCAGGATCCGGAGATGAGAGATCAAGGCAAAAAACAGGTTCACAAGCTTTGACTTCAGGAGAGATGACTTTGGTCTGTTCAAGGACCTGCTTAGAAGAAGGCCATGGGAGACAGCCCTGGAGGAAAAAGGAGTTCAGGAGAGCTAGTAGGTTTTCAAGGATCACCTCTGCCAAGCTAAAAAATTATGCAACCCCATGTGCAGGAGGATAGCAGGAGGCCTGCATAGATGAGCAAGTACCTCCTAACTAAACTCAGACTAAAGAAGAAACACACAAGAGGTCGACGCTGCTTCAGGTAACGGTGGAGGGAAGAAATATAGAAACATTGTTCAAGTGTGCAGAGATGGTGACAAGAAAGCCAAAGCCCATCTGGAATTGAATCTGGAAGGGAACAGGAAGTACCACAAGATGGGCTTCTACAAGCACACTGGCAGCAAAAGGAAGACTAGAGAAAACATGGGTCCTTTGCTGAATTCAGTGGGAAACCTAGTGGCAAAGTATGTGGAAAAGGCTGAGGTACTCAATGCCACCTTTTCCTCAATCTCCACCAGTAGGATTTGTCTTCAGGAATACTAGGCCCCTGCAACAGTGGGAAAGCCCAAAGCAAGGAAAACTTAGCCTAGGTAGAGGAGAATTAGGTTAGGGAACATTTAAACAAACTGGAAGTTTGGGACTTGATAGGATGTACCCACAAGTGTGGAGGGAGCTGGCCAATGTCATTGCCAATTACCTTTGAAAGGTCATCGTGATCAGGGAAGGTTTCTGAGGACTTGAAGAAAGCAAATGTCAATCCTATCTTCAAGAAGACCTAGGAGGATGTGAGGAACTATAGGCTGGTCACCTTCACCTTGATTCTGGGCAAAGTGATGGAGCAAATAATCCTGAAATCCATTTACAAATTTATAAAGGCCAAGAAGGTGATTTGGCATAGTCAGTATGGATTTAGTGAAGATTTGGATTTAGTGTCCTGGTTTTGGCAGGGATAGAGTTAATTTCCTTCCTAGTAACTGGTACAGTGCTGTGTTTTGGGTTTAGGATGAGAACAATGTTGATAATGCACCGATGTTTTAGTTCTTGCCAGGTAATGCTTACACCAGCCAAGGACTTTTCAGCTTCCCATGCTCTACCGACTGAGAAGGCTGGAGGTGCACAAGAAGCTGGGAGGGGGCACAGCCAAACTGGCCAAAGGGACATTCCTTACCATGTGACGTCATGCTCAGTACATAAACTGGGGAAAGCTGGCCGGGGGGGCTTCTGCTCGGGGACTGGCTGGGCATCGGTCAGCGGGTGGTGAGCAATTGTACTGTGCATCACTTGCTTTGTGTATTATTATTATTATTATTTATTTTT
>NW_008794213.1:36327-38309 GCF_000699145.1 Aptenodytes forsteri
AGTTGTTGCTAGGTAGTGCTTACACTAGCCAAGGACTTTTCAGCTTCCCATGCTCTACCGACTGAGAAGGCTGGAGGTGCACAAGAAGCTGGGAGGGGGCACAGCCAGGACAGCTGACCCAAAGGGACATTCCATACCATGTGACGTCATGCTCAGTACATAAACTGGGGAAAGTTGGCCGGGCATTGGTCGGTGGGTAGTGAGCAATTGTAATTGTGCATCGCTTGCTTTGCATATTATTATTATTATTATTACATTATTATTGTTGTTATTGTTTTATTTCAATTATTAAACTGTTTTTATCTCAATCCACCAGTTTTTCTCACTTCTACTCTTCCAATTCTCTCCCCCATCCCACCGGGGGCGGGGGTGGGGGGTGAGCGAGCAGCTGTGTGGTGCTCGGTTGCTGACTGAGGTTAAATCACGACAGCCTCATTGCACTAATTCCAAAATGGACCTGCAGAAAGGCAACCCTGAAATGACAACATTGCATGGATACCACAGTCTTTATATGGTCAGAGAATATTACATACATTAACTTGGTTATAAACAGTAGAGATACAAATTATTAATTTCAAACATGTAGTCAGTGTTCTCCAAAGCAGTCCACATCTAAAATAAATAGAAACCACTTTTAAATCTTATTTCAGAGTGAAACTGATCCAATGTCTCAACCATAAAATAAAAACAAAACAGTGTCTAGATGCAATCAAAATAGCTACTGAGACTAGTAGTGGGTGATTCCTCTGCTAACAGAGAGGAGACATTATAACATTGAACTTGAGTGCAAATTATGCTCTTAGTTCTTAAGTAGGATTCATTTCTGAAGTCAGATAGGAGCTCTCTAAAAATCAATGATATGACAAGATCCACACACGGAATTCTGCAACCTCTGAGAGCCACCTGTTCTAGTGCTTGACCCACACAGTATTTTTTTTTTTCCCTTAGGTTTAAATGGAATTTCTTGCAATTCAGTCTGTGCACATTGCCTCTTGTCCATCCACTGGACACCACTGAAAAGACTCTGGCTCCATCTTCTTTACTCCCTCTGACCAGGTATCAATCCACATTGATAAGATCCCCTCTGAGCCTTCTCCTCTCCAGGCTGAACAGTCACAACTCTCTCAGCCTCTCGTATGAAAGGTGTTTCAGTCCTTTAATCATCTTCATGGACCTTCAGTCAACTTGCTCCATTAAGCCCATGTCTCCCTTGTACTGGGAAGCCCAGAACTGGATGCAGTTCTCCAGATGCAGTCTCACCAGTGCTGAGTAGGGGGGAAGAATAATCTCCCTTGACCTGCCAGCAACACTTTTCCTAATGCAGCCCAGGAGGCTATTGGCCTTCCTTTGCTGCAAGGGCACGTTGCTGGCTGGTGTTAAACTTGATGTCCACTGAGAAACCCAGGGCCTTCTTTATAAGGCTGCCTTACAGCTGGTCAGCCCCCAGTGTGCACCAGTGGCTGGGGTTATTCCTCCCCAGATGCAGGACTTTGCATTTCCCTTTCTTGAACTTCATGAAATTCCTGTTGGACCATTACTTCAGCCTGTTGCAGTTCCTCTGGGTGGAAATACAACCAACCGTTATATCATAGTGGTATCTAGTGTATCCCCTAGTTTGATATAATCTAAAAACTTGTTCAGGGTGCTGTCTGTCCCATCAACCAGGTAATTAATGAAAATGTTAAAACAGTATTGGGCCCATAATCAACCCTGGGGTACACTACTATCGTCTGGCCTCCAGATGGCCTATCACAAGCCTTTGAGCCCAGTTTGCTGTCCACCTCACTGTTCACTTATCTAGTCTGTGCTTCATACTTTGTCTACGAGTATGTTATGGGATACAGTGTCAAAAGCCTTGTTAAAGTCAGGGTAAACAATATCCAGTCCTTTCTCCTTATCCACCTAGTTAGTCATTTCCTCATAGAAGGCAATCAAGTTGGCTAAGCATGATTCTCTGTCGTGGTTTAACCTCAGTCAGCAAC
>NW_008794213.1:38660-73797 GCF_000699145.1 Aptenodytes forsteri
TGGCTAGTGTAAGCATTACCTAGCAACAACTAGAACATCGGTGCGTTCTCAACTTTGTTCTCATCCTAAACCCAAAACACAGCACTGTACCAGTTACTAGGAAGGAAATTAACTCTATCCCTGCCAAAACCAGGACAGAGGCATAACACAACTGAGGCAGAACTTGCACTGATACCACTGCTAACTCCATCACACTTGCTATGGTAATTCCCACGCAAAGCCCGGACTGGTGCCATCATTTTCCTATATGCTCTTACTTTACTACTTGCTTTTCAGACGTATGTAAGGTAGTGGACCTCATTTACTGTCTCAGCAATCTCTAGTTGTCTTAAGTTCTCTTGTAGACAGAGCGCCACAAACCAGTTGAAGAGGAGGATGAAATTCCACTCACTTTCAGCCAAACACTAATGCAGAATCCCCCTTTAGTAACTTAAGTGCTCTCAAATGTCTTCCTTAGGAAGAAACTCTCCCACAGTGATAAAGAATAGCCTTTGAGCAGAATAGCTGCAAACATTTCTCCAAATTTAGGGGTTTATTTCTCTAGAAGTTCAAACTTTTCATGCTCAGTAGTTTGGTCGTTATAAGGATGGCCATGTGACCTCTGAATTCAGAATGCATGCCTTTTGCTGAAATAATAATGACATCAACCCTTATAAACATACACTTAGTCTAAAAATAAAATCAGAATTTTGTCAATGTTGTCTAAACAAACTCCATAACATTATTTCAAGGTGTTACCTAGGAAAAGAATTAATCACACTGAACTTATCCATGATTTTGTTCCACTGAAATTTTAATATGATCCCCTACAGTTATACATATTTCTTGGGGTCTTATTTAGCTAGAGAGTTGATGCTATGATGCAAATATGGTCTTCTCTGAGAAAAAAGGGGAGGGTGTTCTTGTCGTTACAGAGCTGCCCAGAGATAGAATAAATTTGGGATTAATTCCAGTGTGTTTCTTAAGCTTCCTGTATGATCATTGTCAAGTTGTTTTGGATGAAAATTACCATAATAATGTTGGAGCTGAAGTTGTACCAAATGCTTCTAACTCACTTCCCTGGCTAATTTCTCTGATCTTTGTCCTCAAGCTGGGGTAGAAATTCTTCTGTACTGTTCTCTGTCTTCCTGAATATTTGGATTATAAGATGTTTCGTTCATAGGTTGACTCTTAATGCATGTTTTTATAATGTTTACACTCAATAACACCACTGTCTGGATAGGGAATTTTAATAGCAATAACTAAACATAAAAAATCATCCTAACAACTTGAAGAGATTAAATTGGAATGACACATTCAGTAATACTGCCAAACTCTATACCTTTCATCTAATCTAATTATAAAGATGCTGTGTCTACACAAACAGTTAATGCATTAGTAAGGATTGACTTAATTTTTGAAAGGTGCTGCAAAAGATTTCTGAAGCACTATTACGTTGCTCTGAATGTTAGAATAACAACAACAACAAAGTCCTTGTTCAATCCGTGTAGCTTTGGGACCCACTTAACAGATGACAATAAGCCTGTTGGAAGGGTTTATATTAATCAATGCAAACGAAAACAAAATCCATAAGATAATCCTTAAGCAATTGGTTAATCCTTGTTATTCCCTATTGCCTGGGCCAGGAGTTTAATCAGGCTTCTCAAGAGACCACTACAGTGTGTGTCTCTGAAAATCAGAGTGTCATTGACATTGTGTTCTTGGAACAATAATATACCTGTTGCTGCTGTAAAAGGCTATTTAATATCCAAAAATTGGTCTGGTTTCTGAGAGATCAATGCGAAGTAGTTTATCTTTTGTCACAGGGAAATTTATGATTATGCCTTAATCTTATTATAGCTCTCAAGAGAAAATCAAATAAAGTCTTATTATAGCAATACAGTTGCACAGAGATAGTGTAGTTTAAGGTTTTGTTGGCATGTCCATTATAAATCTTTTATTCCAAGGAGGTATAACTCAGTAGTATGTATTGGTTCTGAGCTAAAGCTTGGCAAAGTGATCTTATCACTATGGGAGATTATTTCCAAATACAGTTCCAATGAAATGATTGTTTAGTGTGTAAATGATAAGATACATCAGAATATAACTTTACCAGGGGCAGATATCTGTTTTTAGGTTTCTGTTCATTAAAAATAGGAAAGTAAAAAAAAATCTATTTCTCTTCCCACATTTGCTGTGGAGAAGATATGTTCAGGATAGCTGAACTCAGAACATCTTTGAGAACCTGAAAAAGGAGGGCTAATCCTGCTCCCATTGAAGCCGGCTAAAGATTTTCCATTGACTTCAAAAGGGTAGATATTTTAAGCTGAATCATTATATGCTCTCTCAGAAACAGAATTTCTTTTCCACTCTCAGTCTGTCTGACTGAGAATTTTCCTCATGATTTGCATTCGTTAGTATTGGTGTCAGTAGTGTAAAGTGTCGATTGAATGTAATTTGCTTGGAGAGGATGGATTACCTCATAAGATACAAGCAGAACTTTGTCCAATCCCTCTGAATTCACTAGCAAACATTCTGTTGACTTCAACATCCAGAAAAACTGGTGTTTAAATATTAAAAGCAAGATATGCACAGATAGTAAAAAAAAATACAGGATTTTTTCAGTGGTTTGGGATTATCTAACAGTTTTGATTGTCACTACTGATCTAAATCAGATGGCATTTTAAAGTACCAGGACAGCCTCAAGCTGTTGCTTGTCCTGAACCCATTATTTCTTAGGGTAAAAAAACAATACTGGGCACTTGTAGATTTGGAAAAATGAAAAAAAAAAATTTTGAGATAACTTAAAACCAAGTCAAATACATTTGACATTTTCCAAAAACTTTTGGCAAAAATTAAAAGAAAATTTTATGGTTAAAAGACTATATGTCCCAGGACAGCCTCAAGCTGTTGCTTGTCCTGAACCCATTATTTCTTAGGGTAAAAAAACAATACTGGGCACTTGTAGATTTGGAAAAATGAAAAAAAAAAATTTTGAGATAACTTAAAACCAAGTCAAATACATTTGACATTTTCCAAAAACTTTTGGCAAAAATTAAAAGAAAATTTTATGGTTAAAAGACTATATTGAAAAATCAAGTTTAGAGTTATAGAATGGACATGGTAAAATGCCTTCTTTGAAAGAATGATAATTACAAATGACTGCGTATTTGGTATCCTAGATAGCTTTTAGATCAATAAAATTCAAGTTTAGTGTTTATTTTACAGTAACATTCAAGTAACAAGGAAAACCAATAAATATAATAATGACAAATAGTTTAAACATCTACTATTTACCTCACTAAGACAACACAGATGATTCTAAATGGAATTATGCATTATTCCATTAATGCATGCATCTTTGGTTCACAAAACTCTCGAGAGTTCATGCATACTTTTAACTACTGCTGATTAGTAACATAAAAGGGAAACTTAGAAGATATTTCAGGAGATTTGATAGTAAAGTGCCTAAATCTCATGAACTTTAAGGTCTTTTGAAAATCTTGAGTCATTTGAGAGGAGAAAATTATAACGCGGCTGCTCTCCTAAAGCCTCCAAACTTTTGAGAAGGTACTTCTGATCTATAATTCTTGGTTATAGATATTTGATGGAAAAACTGATATTACCATTTTTTAATTTAGAATCATCTCAAAATCAATCATAGAAATATAAGTCTAGAAGGAATGGAGTGAGACCGTGTACTCTGTTCCCTACCTTATTTGTGTACTATTGTTTGGACATGAGGAAAAATTTCTTGACTGAAAGAGTGGTTAAACATTGGAACAGGCTGCCCAGGGAAGTGGTTGAGTCACCATCCCTGGAGGTATTTAAAAGACGAGTAGATGAGGCACTTAGGGACATGGCTTAGTGGGCATGGTGGTGTTGGGTTGACGGTTGGACTCGATGATCTTAGAGGTCTTTTCCAACCTTAATGATTCTATGATTCTATGATTCTATCAGCTGTATCATGCTTGACAGGGGGTGCCTCACCCTTACCTCTAATAAGAGATACTTAAAGATTTCTGATGCTTAAAGACCCTGAAACTCCCCAAGAATTCAACACTTTGCTATTCTTACCCTTACCCTTATCCTTATCCTTATCCTTTTTTCCTGAGAGCAAATATGAATATTGCCTTGTGCATTTGAAGTTTATTACTGCACGACCTACTCCCCAACAGCACAGAGAACAGACAATGCTACTCCTCTTTGTCAGAGTCATATTGAAATACATTGAAAACTGTTGCTCTGTCTTCATGACCTCTCCATTCCTTTCCCATTTCCACTCTGAATTTTGAACAAATGGGAACGTTTTGTAATTCAGTCTTTGTTCTCAGTTATCATTTTCTAGCTCACTCTCTGCATGGCCAAAACTTAGCATCATATTCCAGTAGAGGCCTTGCCAAGGCTTTGGTGACTTAAAGGTTTGTGCAGGACCTATAGGTATGTGTATATATACATATTTGCCTTTCATGCCGCTTGCATATTTTGCAACATATTATTGCTCAGTTCTTGCTCGGCTTCCAATTCAAAGTAACATCCTTTTCTCTGAAAAACTGTCACCTGGCAGTTGTTTACCTGACTATTTTCTCTTTAGTACAATAGGCTTTTTATCTTTAATAATATTGAGATATTTTCTTTTTTCCCCAGACAATTTTTATTTTTCCAGTTTATGAACATTATTTCCTAAGCCTGTCCTTCAGGTTCCTGATAGTCATTCTCAGCTTAGCATCTTCAGTTTTAACAAGAATAGTCTCTTTTTCATCATCTAAGTTATCAAGAAAAATACAGAGGAGGGCTAGGTTTAGGGATTTCTAGTGTAATGATGATCATTATAAGTAAGGGTTCCTTTCAATCAGTTTTGTACTCTTTTTTAACCTCTATAATACTCCATTATTTTGTTCATGAGAAGCTGTATGAAACAGTCAAGAGCCTTAACAGAAGGCAAGATATTTGAGTTAAATTGCTTTTCCCATCACAGGAGGAATGGGGATATCGTACTTGACAAACTCATAAACTTGCTGTTTATCATCTTGTATTCCACTAGATGGTTACAGACTTTTTATTTGTTCTAATGTTTTTCTGGAAGTGGAAATTGACAGGACTGTAATTCTAGTGTGAATACACCATCTTTTTTGATCTTCTGATCTTCTTCCTATAGATTCTCAAGGATACCTAGTAGCATTATCCTTTTTAGCTAATTCTACTTCAAAGAAACATTAAAAAGTGAAATAGGAAGAACAGGGAAAGTAAGAATGTTTTTCTGTTTATATTTTTAGTCCTCTTTAAAGGTCTCATTGAAGAAGTGCATGAAAGTGGGTTTGTGTTTTGTTTGGGGAGATTTAACACTTGCTGTTCATCCTTGTTATCTTGGTACATCATTGCAATTTGATCAAGGCTTATAGCACCTCAAAGACTTGAACACCAAGGAAATACAGAAGAAAAAATTGTTTCTCTCCCCACAGAATTTACGATCTTAGTTTAGTTTAATCTGAAATGAATCTAGTTCACATGCTCTGGGGCTACACTGTGACACACACCAAAGCACAGTAAGTAAGGGGGAATTAGGAGATTTCCTTCTGCAGTGCAGTTCTTATTCACACTAAAGCACTATGTATTTTCTAGGGATACTCCCATAATTTTGTTTAATGAGTTGGCTGGTATCCCTAATGTTAAAAGACATCATCTAACTTTAAGGAGTTCATAGTTAGTTCAATAGTCACTTATACATCTAGCCACCATTAGTCTCAGGTTTCAAATATGGCATGGAGGTCACTGTTGTAGGAACATGTAGATTCTGCATCTTCCTTCTGCCTTGCTTCAAGGCTGGAAAGCTGAAATACAGTTGCTTTCTCTACTTCTGATTTGCTTTGCCAAAACTCACTGTACGGCTTGTGTTACAGATAAATCTGAGGAGTCTACAGTGTGGCAAAAAGTCCAGCATCTTCTAGAACTATAAAGCTTGTTGTGATCATTGTGATTACTCAGAGTCCAGTTCAATGGGTATTGGTGTGTGTGAAATATGGAGACTATGCTAAGAAGAATGTGTATATGTATATGTACATGTACAGATATATATTTAAGTTGCTTTTTTTCCTTTGTTTACTATGACTTTACAGGTGTCTTATAGCAGCACATTAATGAATGAGGAAAGGGCATCGTTAAACTATTCAACTAACTGAACATCTTCAAATTAATAGGTGGTTTTCTTTGCTCTTTGGAAGGGTGTTGTGTGTAATGTGCAAGGAGGGGTTTTTTTATAGTAGTTTCCTGCCAGGGCAGAGGAAAAACTACATCCCTTCAGTGCATGCCATGATATCAGTGACAGGAAGAATACAGGGTGAAAGCTGTATGTACTGTTCTCCACTTGCCTGGCAAGCTTTTCAGGGGCATCAAGATGCTGCCATTGTAAAAGCAGTTGCAGCTGTATGGCAAGAGAGGAGCAGCTCCAAAATTATTCTAGAGGCCAGATTAACATGACCATTATTTAGGTCACATATAATGAGGCCCCACTATGCATTAAGGAGACATTTAGAGAGCTGGGGCAGTGACTGGGACTTGGCACATCTACTCCTGCCTGTTCCATCAACCCTTGCAGCGAGGTCATGGAGTGGGTCTCCATGTCACTTGATGCAAACACAGATGGGGTTTACAGATATCCATCCATTTGCAGACCTGAGCTCTGTTCCTCTCAGAAAAGTTGCAGGCTGCACGCAACCTGGAGGCACTCTCTGTGCCATCTTCCTCATTTTTGCCTGCCCCAGCCTGCTGCGTAGGTGCTTCTCCCACATGAGCACATTCTCTAAAGAAGGACCTCTTCTATATAGCTCTATAGTTCTATAGTTCTAGCTCCTCTCTCTGATGGCTTCCCACTATATTGAAATACCATTAAAAAAGATAGATCACTCTCCTCTCTTTTGTTCAGCCACATTCTTTTGAATAATGATAGTTTACAATTCACCCACAATAAGCTGTGAGCAAACAAGTACAGCAGTTCCATCACCTGGCACAGCCCACAAGGACAGTGTGGGAAAGGGGTGTGCTGGTCTTCACGCTTCTCTTAGAACTGCACATGCAGCTTTTGTACAAAATCAGGCATCATCAGACCTCGCAAAGCTAGGGCAAGCCTGTATCAGAGCTCTGTGTCTAAATGCCATGTGATGGATTTTCATCATGCAACCTGTAGTACAAGGAAATTTGTAGCCCAGAAAAACTATAGGAAAGAAATGCTTATGCAGACCTTAATAGGAAGAATTAGTAGCGGTGATTTCACCTGTGCTTGACTTTAAATAGTATATCTTAATTAATAGTAAAATCTTCTTGATCAATATATAGTCATTGTCCAAATTTAAAAAGTGGAAAATCTTTGTTAAACAGAATGAAGATGGCTTAAAAAGGAATTATTTCAGCATTTGATTTTTGAGTATTTCACTGTTCCCCCCTAGTATGTTGGAGAGGGGTATGAAGGGAAGAAGGCTTTATGCTGTTTTATAAAATACCTACTCAACCAGTCAGTGTTCCTTTAAAATGAAATGAAAAGGGATGACTCTTCTTTACATCCTTCCAGAATAAAGAAAATACCCAGTGATTCTTTGGCATTAACAAAAACCAGCACCCCTGTTCCCACAGTGGCTGTGAATGGACCACAGCAGTTCATCACTGACTGCAATAAGGTCGCACTGTACTTTAACAGGGAGAGTCCTAGGTAACTCAGTAAAATCTGAAGAGACTTACAGAACAATTAAGCACAATGTCTCCTCCAGTCTGTGTTGCTCCTGCCTTTGCAAGATTCACAAACAAAAAGCCTCAGTTTTTATATCACCATTGATATTTCACAGCATTTTACTTCTTTATCTTCAGCACTTGTTATATTGTATAAACATCCTGCCTTCGTCTCCTGCAGCAAAATCCAGTAACTACTGGCAGTTATGTAGATCTACCCACCTGTTTCTCAGGTCAGTGATTGTGATATGAGGTGGTCTAGGAAAATAAGTTGAGTTTGTCTGGTTCTTTTGATGTCACAAAAGGAAAGTTTGTCCATGATTTAAGATGGTTGGTAGGATTCACTTCAGTGCTACTAATTTCTGTATTATTCCTCCTGTAAGCTGTTAACAGCAGTACCCAATATTCTTCTTGACATTGGTATTTTCAACAGTTAGGTAAGGGTGAGTAGTCACTACTGTTAGTGAAGGATTTTTGATATGCAATTTTCTTTTTTATCTCTTTTTTTTTTAAATGCAGAAAGGAATGTTAACAGTAGGAGTTGTGCAGCAGGCATGTAAGGGTTAATCCAGTTTTGCATTTCAGAAGGCAATCAGGTAAATTTAAAGGATGCCTTTAAGTTTCCAGGTCTGTACAACGGGCAAGTCCTGCACTGTTGGAACAGGAGCTCTGCTTGAGGAAAATCAAAGAGGAGGAGTGGGGAGGATATTGGGGTCCCTCTCCTTTTTCCCAGGGGGGAAAGGTTAACTCCGGTTAATGTCCAGGAAACGTCCCACCAGTTTGAAACACTAACACAGTTATGCAGCCTTAGGAGGTATGTCAAACTTCAGTGCAATCTGAATAAGGATGTGGATTTGATAGTATGTATTTAAAAAAACCCAACCTTTAAACAGAAAAAAGGTTTTCAAACCTAATTATAGCAAAACTCATGCTACAGCAATTTAAAAAGATATACTAGTGTCTGTATGTTATGAACATATCTTGGTAACTCTCAATGTACTTGCTGTATTATTATTTGGGGGTCAATGGGGAGAAAAGGAACCAGTCAAACATTTACTTCTTCACAGATTTTAAGGTAAGAAAGAATCATGATAGTCTACTCTGATCTGCTGCACACGCCCTTTTTTGTACCTTTTATTTACATGTACTGAGGTTAAAATAAGTAACAATAATAATGCTTAGAGCTTATGAATGAAAGCAATAAGCACATGAAACCTCAGCTGTGTAGCTCCACATATCATATGTTCATTATATATTCAATTAAGTTGATGGGGAGAAAATTACCACCATGGTCTGAAAATGCAGAATGTTCATCCTAGGGAAAAGATGAGTTTGGGGGTCTGAGTGGAACATCTGCTGTTGGAAATATGGGAAGGGCATACACACACAGAGGTGCCATCCATCCATCCATCCATCCATCCATCCATCCATCCATCCATCCATCCATCCATCCATCCATCCATCCATCCATCCATCCATCCATCCATCCATCCATCCATCCATCCATCCATCCATCCATCCATCCATCCATCCATCCATTCTCTCTCACATGTATCCTATTTCTTTTCACTGCATGTTAGGTGGCTTGTGGAACCCACCAGCTGACTCAGAATCAATGTAATCAAACCTTCATAGCCAGTACAGCAGAGAATGGTCAAGTAATCTAGGGACACAGCCCAGTTACGTTTCCTGATGCTTTTCCACTGTTGGGGTTTTTTCGGTATATATTGTCAAATACAGCGAGATGTAGGACTTGCATAAGATGTGGCAATGGGGTTATTGTTTTTTTATTCTTGTAGATAAAAACAAATTAGTTGTGGAGTCATAATGATGCTTTTTAGCTCCATCCATGTAAGTGAGTGTCTGATTAGCTACTCACTGTTACTTCTTACTGAGCTCCTTCAGTTTTAAGCAGACATCCATATCCTTTAGAAAGTCCAGCGGAAAACACATTTTCATTAGATTATTGTTACTTCCAGCTGAATGGCTTCAACATCACTGGTTGACTACTAGGCTGCTAAAGCATCTCAAAGAATTCAGAAGTTAATGTGTTTTGTGAGCTTTGCTAAGAATAAGCTAGAATAAAGGTGAAATGAAGAATGAATTAAGGTAAACCTAAGATTCTTACGTTCTTAATGACAAGCATTTCCTTAATCAACAAAAAAGATTGCTTAAAAATATAATTTCTTCCCTGATGCCTCATTTGATAACTTTCTGTAATTGTTCTCTAATTTCTCTAATTCTCTATTTCATTACTGAGTGGGGTGTAAACTGTGTTAATTGAAAATTACTTGCTGCTCTGGAATTTGATTTTATCCATAAAATCCATTGATTACACTCTTTAAAGTTGTTTTGAATTAGCTTAAAATTATCAGTGCTACTTCATATCAATGAAGATGACATTAGACAGGGTTGTGATAAACATTTTTAAATTCAGGGAGCTTTTTAATAGTGAAATCCAATATCAGCTGAAGGGCATACCTCCTACCGCTAGCTGTCAAGGGAATCAAAGCAGATTCTATTTCTAATTCAGATATCTCATTTAGATGACTGAACAAAAGTGGGACAATTTCAGTCTGGAGAGTCTTGAATGTACAGAGGAATGGATGAGTAGGAAAGATGTAGATACTCTACAGCAATGAGACTGAGTTAAGCATTTCTTAAACTTAAAGAAAAAATTTTAATAATTAATTTTCAGATGTATGTCTCCACTAGTTTTTCTTATGCTTTGCTTTTTTCCTAAGGTATTAAAGGAGCAATATTAGAAGTGCAAAATATCAACCCTTTAAAGGTGTATTGGGTAGATGCTGACATGAGTATTGTTTTATTCTTGGCTGATGTCTTGTTGCTTATTTAGAAAAGATATAGTTTAAACTATTAAGATTATTGAATCTTATAAGCTGAAAAAAGTTGGAAAGATATTTATTTATCTTTATTTTTCCTGATTTATGATGCTTTTAGATCTTCTTTTCTCACAATTTAGACATGAACGAAAGCACAGAGAAATCTGTTTACTTTCTAGGGAATGGACTGTGATTCCCTAATTCACACTGGTGAGTAGTTTCCTCAGCAGACATGTTAAAAATGTACTCACCAGGCAAAGGAATTATTTATGAGTGTAGGTTGTTGAGATGTGAGAAAAAAGGGATTCATGGCCCATTTCTACACTCACAGAACTGCCCAGAGATAACTGGCTAGCTAGTTTCACTCAAAAGCATGGCAATGTCCTGGACTGCTCTAGCTGTCTGAGTTTGGTCAAGTTAGTGCTGTGTATCACAATGAAACAGCTCAGTATCATAGGCAATATTTAGTTCAATTTGGGAAATATTCCCCATACAAGAATTTTACTAGTCCTCTAAATTTTTACCAAAACAGTCAGAAAAGTAGATGTTTGCTTTCAAATGAATCTTTCATCACAGCTTTGTACAATGGGATTAGCAGGCAGAACGCTTATGCTTCCTTGCTTTGAATGCATGATTCCTTGCAAGGTCTTCATATTGCTTTTGTTAACTCTGTCAATAAGTAATTGTTGAACATAATGTTGGGTCTCTGTGGATCTTTGTGATGTTCCTATTTATCAAATTGCCATGTATGGTTAGTATTCAGACAGGATGGAGATACTCCATTTTTCTGTGGGTGAAATTCCACAGTCAGGTAATTCACACCACTCCTACAGGTTTTAAAAGCCTTTCAGCAAGTGCAGATTTTCTGGAGAGCAGAAGGGGCTGAGCAAACATCTCAGTTTGCTGGTCTTACACCTTCACAAATTTGCTGCACTGATATTGGTGCTCCTCACAGTCACTATTCATCTTTAAAATAAATGTGTTGCTCAGGGATTTCAAGGACTGAGATTGAGCTCCAGTGAATATTGACTGCTATTGGCTGCAGCTTAACATTGTCTAAATTGCATGAATAATCATCACTTTTTATTCTTTAACATTATCTTCTTTGAAAGCTACTAATTTGGTTTTTAAATCTCTTTGGGGACAGCACTATGAAATGGAGATGCCATCTGTCATCCTGCCTGAGACCAGCCCTGCCAATGCAATGCCATCATTGTGTTGCTGTCACAATCAGAGCACATAATATATTGATGGGATAATTGCCTTGAATGCCACCAGCTTCCACTTTGAAGGTAACAGATTCCAGAACTAAATTAGAATTCAAACACAGCAATTGTTCTCCTGTCTCTCGTATTACTTTCTCTTTGCAGTCTGCCCCTCTATAAAAAGGATACAAATACAAACAATTCAACAGTTATCAATTTCATAAATGGTATGAGCTACATTACATTGTTTCTAGCTCTATGGAGGTTTAGAAAGGCATGAAGTGGTGGTGGCACTATTAAACCTATACACCTGTATGAGGCACTTTCTCAGTTTGCTCAGAGTTTGGAGGGAAAGACCTCTCCAGAAGATGATTCAGCCTATCTAAAATATTAATTACCTGAAGAACACGTCTCACCACTAATTGCAGAGAAAATTAAGGAATATTCCTAATTTAGCTGCCAAAACCTGGGTGGGGCAAGTCCAGATTGGAGAGTTTAGCCCATGGAGGAGGGGCAGGTGAACGGAGAGTGGTTATTTGGAGGATGTACTAGCCTGTCAGAGCATAGTATAAGAAAAGAGAAGCATCCAGTGAAGAGGGAAGAAGCTTATTCTGTGGCCCTTACTATTATGACACCACATTTTGGAACAGTCTTTCTTCATCACTCTTTCCTCCCTTTTATATTTGTGCTAACTTAAAATACACTCTAGTTTTACAATAGCAAGTAGAAGAGATTAAATCCCTGGAACAGGATCAAAACCTTATTTGGCTTTACTGAATTCAAGCTCAGTTTAATTTGGGTTGAGCTCTGAGTGGCTCTCCATGAATTTACACCAGGTGAGCATCTGGACTGCAGTGCAGAGGCAAGGCAGTGTAGTTAGTCAGGCACTTGATCACGATGGCTGTGGTTTCAGGGAAAGATTCTTGAATGATTAGCAGAATTTTTCCCAGGGGATCATGCTGCTGTATGGCATTTACTTTCCACATTTAGAATCAGTAACATAAGTAAGCTCACAGGAAATGCAACAGGTGAGGTTTACGTTTTGCAGTACAAAATGCTATAACTGTTTGGCAATAGATGGCTGTTTCTGATGAGTACTTTGGTTTTATACCCATTTTCTGTAGATTCTTTAGGATAAGACCGTTCTAGATCCTAGACATGTTGTGAGGATCCCATGAAACAGTGATGGGAACAATATAAATTAATAGATGGATATAGATCAACACAGAAGGAAATGTTGCCCCCTTTGCAGATATATATAGAAAGAGTAAGGAAAATTCACTATAACAACTTAATACCTTAAAAAAACAAAATTATTTTCCTTGTGAGAATGTTGTTTTCATTCCAGCCTCGTGTCATGCAAGACAGTTCTGATTTAAAAACTATGGGATTGTCTTTAAGAGACACAGAGGCCAAGCTAACACATCTGGCATTTGAACAATACTTACTTGTTCAAGCTGGGCATTGTGCTTAGTGCAGTTGATGCACTTGGTCTGCATTGTGGCCAATGTGGAGTGTCTTCAGATCTGTCTGCGTTATCCCATGGAGAACCTCAGTAAGTGATGTGTGGCGGCTCCACAACTTTTGAGCACCAAGCTGAAAGATTAGGCAAGGTCTAACTTTCTGCAAGTAAATAACCCAGAGTTTTTCTGAAAGATTTTGCCCCTTGAAGCATCTTCAACTAAACACACAATTTTCTCAAAGAGCGTTTTCTTAAAGATTTGAGAAGGAAAACAACATCAGCTACATTTTAAACGAGTCTCTTTTATAAGTGCAATAGGTTTCTCATCTGCAGACTGCGGTGGTGAACCACCAGTAATTTGATGAAGGAATGGAAAGATGTCAGCACATTCCTGCTCCCTGTTGCTAGGGAAACCACTCTGTAGGTATCTCTGTGCTCACAGTTTCTCTCTTCCTTTACAATTTCATTGGATAATGAAAGTATAACTGAACACTTCATATTCTGTTAGCCACCCCATGATTAAAAAAATATGCCAAAACAGCATGGGTAAACAGAATTAAACTAATGATGTCAATTTATCTTCATTATTTTTAGGGGATTTCCCAAGTAAAACATTCCGAATTTAGTTGCAACTAAATTTGATTCCATGTTTGATTTTATCAGAACCTGGAGAACTAACCTATTTTTATTCCACTTTTTTGTGATTCAACTTTTATTTGATTTTTGCACACGGGGCACTAAAAATAAAGTATAAAAGCTGGTATATAATGTCAGAAATTAGTTGCAGAGATACTTCTGGTGTAGGTATGTGTAACTTGTGATATGTAAAATAAATGTTTTATCATGTTGTAGTTCCCTGTAGCAATAGCTTATTAGCTAAAAAGAAATGCTTGCATTTACATATCAAGAATAAAGACAACACTTTTTAAACTTGCCAAGATATTACAGCAATATCAGAAGAGTCAGGGAGCCCTGACTGGCCTCTTAATTCAGTTTACTGTTCAGAGTCCACTTTGTGGTCTTGCCATATCATTCTCAGTTTCCTTCTTAATTAATTGTCATTCAGAGCCTTGTTCATTCTTCTCCTTCTCTTTTAAAACTTCAATTCCTTGTTACTAGCTTCCCCCCTTCTCATCCATCTCACCCTATAAGTCTCTGACCTCTGGCCAGCAGTGACCTCCCTCCTATCCTCCTACCTAGCAGCTTTCCCTCCATGAACTCCCATCTTTTAGCCCCTTATTTTCTTTCTTGTACCACCAGCCTGTCTGTACAACATCCTTAGTCCGCCCCTAGTATCTGAAATATGTGGCTTCCTTCTGTGGACCTCTCTGGGTACCGATGGAGGTGTCTAATTCCAGAAGCAACCAGGTGCAGTCGTTGCAGAGAAGGGCCCAGACTTCCCTCAGCAGTATGATCATCTGTTATATTTTCTTTTCCCCAGTACAATCTTTGCACCCCTCTCTATCTCCCCCCTAAGCTTTTCTTTTCTCCTGATGTAGTCTTTTCTCTTAATGCTTCAAAATGATAGCATATTCTACTGCCATTATTTACAGTGGGAAATATCTGACTCCTTGCTAAAACTACGAAGACTCCTTCTAGGGTGAGTTACCCCGGAGTAGGGCAAGAGTGGTAGACTTTTGTATCATTTTTTTTCTTGACCAGTACTTTGTGTAATAGATTAAGACAAGTACCATTCCTGGTAGTAAGCAAGGGAGGTTAGAGGAACTGCAACTTTTAAGAAATGGTATAAAGGGCTAAAGTCCTTTTTCTAATCCCTGGTAAACAGCTTGCTGAATGCTTTTCTCAGTGATGATAAGTGACATTGAAAATGCTCTTTCACCCTGAGAAAAGGACTCTATTTTAGGGTAGAAAAGAATCCCATGTGCCATGATAGAGTCTTAGTACAGAATGAGAAAACACAGCAGAAAATCTTTGGGGCAGGAATTGAAACTGGAGAGGGTTCATTCAGAAGGTGTTAAAGTCCCAGGGCTAACAATTCAATTTTTGCCACTAGGTAGCACTGAGTTTCCAAAGGATTAGAGTTAAATTTATAGTTTTATATTTTATTTATGCAATTGTAGGTTTTACTAAAGTGAACAGCTGAGTGCTATTGCTTTTAGTTTCTGACAGATGCCAAATGAGGTCAGTTACAGTGTTCAAGCTGATTGATGTGGGGTGAGCACTAGAACTAAGTCCTCTGTACAGAGCACTTAGATTAAAGGGCCATATGCAACTTTAAGAGGATTTGATCGTCTTTGCAGTAGGAGCTGCTGTCTTAATTGTCCACAGTTCAGGTTTGCAGTGTGATTAATGTGCAAAGAAAGGTGTGCAAATGGGATGCTGGTGGTAGTGTATATATTTGTGTGGTTGGTTGGTTGGTTTTTTGTTTGTGTTGTTTTATTTTTTACCTACACACGTGGAATTGCTTGACTTAGGATTTTGGAAGTTGTTGAAATCAAACTTGTGACAGAGAAATCTCCAGTAAGATCTCTAGCAACATTCACACAAATGCATGAGTTGTCCCACCAATACAAAGATTTTACTCTTTTGTTTTGAGGAGGAGGGGGAAGTTTAAGAGATGAATGGATGTCTTTATTGTGTTAAAAGAAATATCACCTTCAAACATTCTTTTGTTTTGCTGCATAACACCAGCTAAAATGAGATAATTCCAAGAATAGATGCTGGAAGCTGAGCCCTTGGGATCCATACCAACAATGACTCAAAATTATTTTCTTCTCTTTGGAGAACTATGGCCAATATTCCTCTCTTAAACAGAAATGTTTTGGAAGAGAAACCCAAGTGACTTCTTGTAATTTCTTCTTGCTCTAATAGGAGAAACAGAAGAAAATGCTCTAGGTATGGTTACTAGTTAATCTACAGTGTTAACTGGGAAAAGAATTGTCCTACAGCTGGTTTTGTCTTTGTACTTATAATCCTCTTCCCTGTGGTAGGCCACAGGCTGTAGTGAGTACCAAAAAGTCAAATCTGTCATAGCAAATTTACTTCCTGTAGTCTTGAGTCCTAACAGTATTTTTCGGTATGCTAAACTAAATGATCTCAGTTTCACAGTTCATTCCTTAGGGGTTTTTCCTTGTGAGATTCCAGGAGGCAGGTAGATCTTGGAAGTTGCCTGTTTCCTCTGCTGGAGGGAACGAACAAGTTAGACTTAAGGTGTTGGTAGGACACTGAACAAACTGCATGAGAGACTCTGGATGAAAGACATGTAGGAGTAGGAAATCCATATGAATATGTATTGATTGGTATGTCTGTCTCCTTTCCTTCTGCTTCTGTTCATAGCTACTCTTCATTGAATGCACATTGGGATCACTCTGAACCAAGGATTGTGACCCTCAAAAATCTTGGCCATACCATTAATCTGCTGGCTGACATTGGGCATATAATGTCCAGTATTTATGCCTCAGTCTGTAAAACAAAGATGACAATTCTGTCTTTCCTTATAAAATGTTTTGGACCAAGAGAGAAAAACTGATAGTGTGAGAGATGTTGGCATTGCTATTATGCTTATGGTATGATCATCGTGCTCCTTTAGTTATGCAGAAGAACTTTCTTGCTCTCTAAGGTGTTTTACATAATCTGCTCTGGTCAGATCTGTTAGTCTTTACAATGCTACCGTTCCTTCTCCTCTAATATGGCTCAAGATGTCTGAGATAGCCTGGGAATCTGGTGGCACAGCGATAACGTTGATGGTGAGAGCTGGACAAATGCTGCTTCTGTACTCCAGTATGATTTCTTTGAAAGTAACAACATCCGAAGGTCTAAAAAAGTGCAGGATCAGAGCCAGCTGAACTAGGCTCTCAGCAGGTATAGATGCTTGTAATTCTACTTAAAGCAAGCTGTCCCAAAGTCTCCTTAACTGGTTTATTGAATGAGCAAGATATATAGCTGGATGCAAGGAGTGCAGTGCTCCTTGTTTCCAGTATTTTCGAGCTTATATTTCTTATTGTATCCTTTGCTGAAATACTGGTGCTCTTGAATTGTGCATGGTATGGCCCTGAGAAAGTCTGCAAGACTAGCTGTCTCTGCATAGGCAACCTTTAGGTTTACCGGTTTTTCTCTTCATTTCTTATTCTAACACTGATTCATATCAACGAATCATTGATTTACTTTGTGGCATAAGCCAGTAGCAACTACAGAAGAGTTATAAGAAATGTAGCTCTCTGAATATGTTTATTTGTGTCTGTTGGTGGCAAATATGATTGAAATTTCCATTTTTAGCATCTGCTTATTCTAGTATCTGTTGCAGTAAAAATACATCCATTTAACATTCAGCAACTGCATTTCACAAAATCAGGACATTTTTTTCTTGATTGGTACAGGTTATTAATCATTAGCAAGGAAGTTTGAGAAAAGCATTAGGCAATAGTTGCAAGAGAGTTTGGTTTGCCTTTGAATACTATTTGGCTAAACATGACATTGATTTTTTAAGGCTTGCTGGGCAAAGCTTGTCTCTTCTTATCACTGTCTTTACTTAACAATTACTTTCTCATGTTATTTTTGTTTCTTTGCTCTCATTTAATACCATCCTGCTGCCTCACCTAATGACACAAGGTAACAACATGGCAAAAGAACTTGCTTATCTAGTTTACATCAAGCTGCATTAGGATTCTGGTTACAAATATCTTAACGGTTGTGGAGAATGAGGTCTCTGAGCAATCCTCACAGAGGCTGAGTAATCAAACATAATTATTAATTAGTGTAGGGCTGCTATTGTAGCATAAATGTTTGTGTGTACAATTTCAAAGTACATTGCACATAATCAGATGTTCAGGATTATTTCCATTTCAATTAGTTTTATTCTTTAACATACAGATAAGAAAGACAGGAAGCTTTTTAAATAAGAACATGAAATATCAGGAAGCTGCTGTACCAAAACACATTCCATTGAAATAGAACTATATTCTGTGAATTGGATGCAGGGGGAAGTCTATAGAAATAATTAGACGTGTTGTTATTGTCATGAATGAATCAATATCTTGCAATGGCCTCTGCTCTTCTCAATATATTTTTCAAATTTCAAAGGAGATTATACAGGCAAGGGCAGATAATATCCAGAATTTATTCATGATGCAAGCCTATTGATTGTGGAGACTTCAGGCTAGGAACAAAATTGACTAAAACTGTAGCTGAACTGGAGGATAGGGGGCAATGTTAGATTAGATATGATGATTTTTCAGACAGGCAGGCTCTCCACAAGCAAGTCAATTTACTTCACCAGGGAAGTATTAACATCTTTCCTCCTCATTTTCAACAAGTTTTAGTGTATGTTATGTATGATGGTTCTGAGGAATATGTTAATTTTTGCAACCCTTAAAAACAAATGAAAGAGTAAGAACAGAAATACACTGAGCAGATAATAAACCAATACTGTATTAGCTTCTATGGTCTTTTGGGGGGTTTGGCCCTGTTACGAGCTCTACAGTAATAATTTCCAAGTTGTAAGGAAGCCAGGTTGGATCTGAGAAAGGGATTTGATTGAAAATGATCTTTTTCTCCCCTAGCTTCTAAAAGCACACAAATGTAATCTCTTTATATTAGCTTTTGGCCAATTAAACAAGGCAAAAAAGTGAAATACCTTTTCATGAGATCTATTTAATGTTGTTAAGTAGCTTCTTTTTAAACTAATCTGGTTATGGATACTTGGACAGCTTTAGGTTTTGGTTTCTGGTGGGGCCCAAAAACTTGTGTAGAGACAAAAACAGCTGATTGATTTAAATACAGTATAAATTGGAAAAGAAACATCTTTGCCCATATGGAATTTTTGTACTTGGTTGGATTTATTTTTTTTTATTTTTGGAGGGGGAATATGTTCTGATTACTAGAAATGTTTTGGGGTGGTGGGGGTGGGGAGAGATCAAAACCTCCTTTTTAAGCAATTTTTGCCAGGAATATCACATATTTTGTAAAAAGCAGCTTCTGGCATAGCTACTAAGTCTGTACTTACACATTTGCAGATTACTAGATGACTCTCTTCTCAGTATTAAGCAGTTACACGCTGACAAAGTTATGCCAGTTAGCATGGGAGCAGGTACAGAATATGCTGATACGGGTGATTTGGGAGCTAGGTGTGGGTAAGCATGTTTGTAGGGCTAGACAGTGGCCAGAGAACTGTGAAAGACGTCTGGGGCAAGGGACTGGGGTATATGGGGCTTGGCCCACTGAAGTAAGCAAGAGACACTGGATTTGGCTTGAAAATAAACAACTTTTTAAAAAGAATTACTTATCATAAGCTACTACAATCACAAGTTCAGTTAAGATATTTGCAGTAGAAAACTGCTTTGCTCACACTTCACTGAATCTCTTATTGAACCTATAGTTTGTTGTTATGTTCATGTCAATGAGAATTATATCAAGACTGATGGACATTATCAGACTGTGACTTAGGAAGAACAGGAGTATGTTTGTACGTATGAGTATATAAATACTACGCAAAATATATTCTTGTCTTAGGACTGTGAGGGGAAAAAAAGGAAAGATGTTCTAGGGTAGTTATTTTGAACATTTCAGGAATCTATAAACAGTGCTACTAAAACCATTACCTTAAACCCTGTCATAGTCCATCAGATCTTCTACATAGACTTAGGAAGTTTCATATCACAGTGTGATATTTCTTACAGGGAAAAATAATATGAGATTTGGGTGGTTTTCTGAAGTGACTTTGGTTTCTTGTACTGACTGGTTTAGTAATGCTTGCAAAATTAAGGATAATTTTGTATTATGCTGGTGCTGTTGATGGCTGGAAAAGCTCCTGAGCTGGAAAAGAGAAGGTAAGAGCATTTCTTCTCTTCTGAAGTGTTTTCTTACTTTCATTTCTTTATAACACTTCAAGAAGCTGAGTGCACACCTGTAGTTCCCCAAGCCTTAGCCTCCATGCTCCTCTGTCCTGGGATTGAATGATCCAATATAAGTGAATGATATAACTGCTTTTGAATCAGATAGATAGACAAAAGACCAAAGACAACAATATCATGCTATTGTGAATACACTTTTGGCTTGTAACTGAGGTATCATGGTCTAGAAGAAAGACCATGTGACCTGAAGCCAGTAACTCCTGCTCCTTCCATATATCAACCTTGCAGAAGTCTATTAAGAATTCAAAGAATGGCTGTTGTAATTCTCAAAATCAAGAGCTGCTGCTGTTAAGAGATGTTCAATGGTACTACAGAAGTGTGCATAGTGTGACATTTTTTTCCTGTTCTTCATATGGGAAAATATGTGTTATGTCAAATATTAGTGTGCTTAATATTGATTTAAATGACAATGTATCATCTCTTGATCAATCTTTTGTTCTTTTATAAGAATATTGTTGTATACTAATTAACTGATTAAGAAAACAAATCTGTTTTGTGATGAAGGAAGAATGTAGCAAAGAATTTCTAATGTCTTGGCAGTTATGACTCATCTGTTAGAAAATGTGGGATTTACACTATATTTAATTTGGGAAACTGGATCTGAGATGCATATCTATGCATCTGGTTCTACTCATTTACCTTGTTCATCTAGTTCTACTTAGTTTCATAATCTATTTTTATCCCAGATGCTCCAGCTCTGATGTTAAAAATGACATAAAAGAAAGATACTTTGCTGTCACATCCAATCATCAGGTGCATTCTTTGAGAGATTTATTGCTGCTCTACATGTTCTAGCAATCTGAACTGAAAATCTGGATGGTGGTTCAATTTAATCTTTTATCAGTACTACTAAGCATGAGCCATTTTTCTGTCACCTCTTGGTGGCACTTTATCCTACTTATTTAATCTCATAGCAGCTTAACATAGTTTTGTTTTAGGTGACTTCAAAGATCAGATAGAAAAGTGGTAACCCAATGCACTAAAATTTATCTCATCCATTGGTAAACTTGCAGCAAGTATAGTGAATATAGAGCAGCAAAAAACAGAGCAACCATGTCTTGAAAGACTGCCAGATAAATATGAATATCAAGAGCTTATGATATATATAAAGAGATATTTTTAAAAGCTTAAAACCAAGTCCAAATTGTGAAATGTTTTCTATTCTGAAAAGTAACCATTACAAAACTAGGCAGATGTATGGGATTTTAATGGAATGAAATCATGCTAGTAAATCAATTTTGGAATTATTTTCATATTTGGGGATGTAAAGAGCTCTCAAAATCATATTATCCTAGGTTATTTGTATAAGAATTATTAGTGTTTTCTCTGAAGAGCACAATGACAGTGCTCTGAGCCGGCTGTTATGCTGCCCAACCACCCAGTCTGAGGGTTTTCTCATGTTAAAACCCTCTATGCACTAAGCTGCAAATTGAGAAAAGCATTTTTCAACCACCAAAATCTTTTCTATTTTTGTCCCTTTTAAGCTCTTTAACCTGCTACTGCCTTAATTCCAACCAATAAAAATAAGCTTGATTGACATAACCAACTTTAATTTGGGGGGGGGGGGGGCAGAGAAAGGGAGCAATTTCTAGATAATCTGCAAACTCACTGCCAGTTAAGGGTAATAAAAGTAACCTTTTCTTAGTCAGGTAGGCTAGCTGATGTACCCTTGGATATGCATTTATTTATTGTCTGGAAATTATCAGCATAGGGACCAGTTTCAAATGTTGGAAAAACAGCAGAAAGATGAGCCTAATAACCATGATTTAAATACTCCTCTGCACTTGGATAGCACTTATTTTAATTTGTTTATTTCAGAGCATTAAACCTTTAACCGATCAAGACTCTGCTAGCCTCTACTTATTGTAAGCCAGTGATTTTGACTTCCTTAGAGCTGAAGGCTTCTACTAGACCTTGTTTAAAAACGTAATCCTATTTTGAAATTAAAACCAAATCTGAAAAGCTCTGACATGTTTTCAAAAGCTTTTCTATATGTTCTGCTTTAAACTTCAATGTTATTTTTTGGGGAAAAAAAATAAAGCAAAACTGAAAAAGGAAGAAATCACTGAATTGCCATTATCTGTTTGTTTTCCCCAGTCAGCTTTAGTTTTAATCTTTATTGACATACTCACAGACAACAATATGATACAGGTTTGGATGCTTGAGTGGAAAAGCAAAATTAAACTGAAAATGAATTCTAAAGACACTGCAAGTATAATTGCATATAGATACCGATATGCTGTATCAGGGATTAAAGCATGAGTAAAATCAATTTTAAAAGTGTTTAAAATACTCTTTACTCCAAAGAATTAACTAGTTCTCTATCTGGATGATTAAAAAAAAAAAAAGATGGCGAGCTAAAGGGATGCAGAAGTCATAAAAAGGAGTTACTTATTTACAGCACACATGCATTTTTTTCTTGCCTCTCCTCTCATATAGTAACAATAATACTAGTGATTGCTGTGACTGTTGTCTGCATTGAAATTGGGCTTTGGAGTCCCAGTCATGGAGCAGGATCCAGTAGTCACCGTACACATGAAACATTTTTTATTCCCAAAGAGCTTACTTTGCCTCCTTATCTCCACTGGAAGTCAGTGGAAGCACACCAGTTAAAAACCTGGCTCAGTGTGATGCCAAAGACACTGTATGTGTCCATGATGTTATCATAGTCATAGAATCATAGAACAGCCCAGGTTGGAAAGGACCTCGAAAGATCATCTGGTCCAACCTTTCATGGGAAAGGGAGCCTAGATGAGCGGCTTATTTACTGTCTTCTATTTCCCAGCCTAATGCTTGATGTTCTGCAGCACATGTTGGTCCAGTCATGGCTCCTGCTAGCTATTATTCAAAGGATTGATAATAGCAGGATGGAAACTTAAAGAAACAAGATGAAAAATAGCAGGATGCCACAGAGAATTGAAATATGTTTTATGTTTATATGTTAAATGAAGAGATCAAGAGAGTTTAATAGGAGATGCATGTTTTTAACATCTGGTACTTCAAATATCCATTTCAGCTATGTATGTAAAAAAATGTAGTGGCAAAGATTTTCTTCAGAGAATCAAACCATTCATGCTAAAGAGGAGTGTAAGGCATAATTTTTTTAAATGGAAATACCCTGTCTGGCAACTTGATGTCACCTATCAAAAGGACAAATAAAATAAATATCTAGCCATTATCAATAATGTTTGGAAATTTAATAGGGAACATTTATCTTTCAGAATATTGATAAAACCACAAGGATCAAGAGAAAGTGATAGTAGCATACAAATGCCAGAGTAAGCACTGATCAGAGAAGGGGAGGAGAAAGTAAAAATGGGAGAAGAAAGTAAAAATGAAAAAATCTATATTGATAATCAGATATTTACACCAGAAACAATTCTCATATGTAGGATTTTCCCAAAGGTATCTGACTAAATAATTAGGAGAACACAGATTTGGAAAAAAAATGAAGGTTTAGTTTTGTCATGTAAAAAAATAATGAATTTTTATTTTAATTGTAAACTTTTTTTAAAAAATTGTCATTTGGATAACTTTCATTTGTATTCACAATAATGTTGTTTTAAAATTTAACAAGACTCAATTATATTTATTTTGAATGTGTAACCATTCTTAAAAACATTCCACAAAATGTTTGATGTTATGAAGAGAGGCAAAAATCAAGCAAAAATTCTTTTCATATTATTCTAATGAATTTTCCAAAAGATGTTATGACAAACACCAAACTGCCGATCTGTAATTGTAGGCTATCGTGTATTGACACCGCTCCCACTCATCAATTCAGCTGGTGCCTTGAAGGAATACATTCAATTTCGTCACTAGTTTATTCTTCAAGGAGGTGGACAGTGAAATACATGCTACTTAAAGACCTGAATAGAGCAACAGGCTTTGTCACTTAATTTGTGACTTTGTTATCAACAGCTACAAGATGTATCAATTACACATACCTGCAACCATAAACTAAGTCACTGTTAAGCAAGATGAGATCAGAACTTAAACCTCCCTGTAGGACTTTCTTAATTCTACTGCTTTCCTGATGTTTCTTGATGTTGTGCTGCTCCTTGATGAAGGTAGGATATGACCTTTCATTATTTTCTTCTCTTCACTCCCTGACCCTACCAGTCACTCATCATAGTTTCTTAGATGCTATGCAGATAACTGATTTCTTCTATCTAATCAGGGCTTTATCAGATCTGTCATAGACAGTTGACCATCAGTTTGCCGTTCTTTCCTACTTGTTACAGTTTTAAGAACATCCTCAGATTAGGTTTTGTCATAATTCAATTTTTTTCCACTGTATATGATCCTTTATATGCATATGAAAGTTTGATATTAATATTTGCTTTCTGCCTTTAATCCTTGTATCCTTACTCTGGGCTTCCTAGGTGGGTTGCATCACTTAGGGTATGACTGCTTTCTGCTTCTTGGCTTAAGGAACAGAATGATGCAAATGCAGATAGACACCAGTGGGCCTATTTCATAATCCAGGTGGATCACTAAGTTTTTGTAAAGATACAGGACTTCAAAAGCTGTTTTTCTTCAAATTCTTTTAGAAGATGTGTTGTGAGGCTACCCAGCTGATCTTGAGATCAGTTAGGAATGTAGCTGTAAAAAGTTGTGTTATTTGGTTTATAAACAAATTAACTTTTAGCTTGAATTCTGTATAGTGAGTTGTCCAGCATCATAATATCCATGGTTATTATTGTTTTGTATTATAAAAGATATTCGGGTATGCTTGCTGATGGGAAATGTATTCTTAAAGGCAATATTTATCAATAGGAAAAAATTGTTAATGTAATTAAACTTGCCTAAGAATTGAACATGCTACTGATGGATAAGTGTACTGCTAGACATTAAATGTACATTATTTTATCTTCAGCAAAGGTCTTTAATAATGATAATTAAGAAGTCAAAACAGGCTTTCAATTCATCAACTGAACAAAAGCTTTAATGAATGTGTTTTGAGACCATTATGTTGTGTTATTAATATGAGTCAGAATACATAGACTTTATTCATAGGAAATAACATTTTATTCTCAAAGTCATCCTCACTAGACGTGGCAGATTATTTAGAGTGCTGCAAGATATTAAGTGCTGTGTCTGAAAAATTAGTGACTGATTTCAAATTAAAAATATAATAACAGAGTCAGGTCAATGACATAAATTGCATAAAATGTAGTCATTACTATTATAAGATTCACTAGAACTTACTTTTTTAACCTAGTCCCTTAGATTCTTTATATCACTTCTGTTGTAACTCAGGAGTATGCAATGTTTATACTTAGACAGATAACACATATTGATTGGTAAGACCTGTCATTAGGCAGTAATACATCAAATGGAGCTGATTGATAGGCCCGCCTGTTATTAAGGTTGTCTGACATTTCCTACTCTAATTGCTAAACATTTTTTTTTTACCAAGTTTAACTATTTTGGAATCTGGAATTACCCATTACTGCAGGAAGACTTCATCTGGAAAGTCCTCAAATGCAGTGCACGCAAGGTATTATTGTTGACTAGTTCGCCGGCATGTTCACTGTAAAGAAACAGAAGAAACTGCATGGGGGAGGAAAAAGTGGGGAAAAAAGGTCATTATTTGCATGGCAGCCAGATGCTTCTGCCCCTTTTCTCCAGGTTTGTGTTCGTGCTTTTTAATATTGAAGATAGGATTTGAAGTATTCAATAAACATGTAATTACGGGGTTGTCTTACTTCAGAATTAGTTCTATTTATTTTAATGGAACTCTATGTAAGGTAATGGGCTATTCTTGATAAATAAATATTTCAGAAACTGATCCCAAGAATGGAGAACTCTTTATGCCACTCTACAGCAGTAAAAGCAGGAATAAGGGGATACAATTAAGAACATAATATATCTTGAATCTGCAGAAAAATTCTATCACGATTTTTTTTTTTCAATGTGAAAAAGTAGAAAAGTGGATATTCATTAAAATTTCGGCTGGACAATTCATTAGAGAATGTTGCATAGGAGGGAAATGAATGCACAATCTGACAATCTTTTCTCTGGATCCTTCATGCTAAATGAAGGAATTTTAAATTAATCTATTTTTGCCTCCCAATTACCCTTTTTCATTTTGCTTATGTTAATGTATCTTCAGCTATTACAGCTTCCAAATGGAGAAGAATATTACTGATGAATGGCTACAAACTCTGTAGGTGACAGGGTTAGTACCTTGTGATTAACACATTACTCCTCAGTGTCACAGCACTGAAGAACAGAGATTTTTAGGGTTTCAGAGAAGCTGAAGTGGCAGGACTGTTTTGTCCAGTTAAACTTTGTTGTTTCCAGCACTTCCTTGGTTAACTGAAAATGTCTCTAGCTGAGCTATAATGCTAGGTTTCAATAGATGGAATCATGACCACTGTGATATAAATAAAAACACCTTACTTTGAAGACATGTAACACCAGATTATTTCTAGCTGAACAAAATGATCTGTGAAGCTGCTGTGATGCTTGTTGCCAATGTAGAAGTCCAGGAGTTTAAAAGGGTCCATCTCATAATGGCCCCTGGGATTAGTCAGGCATGCAACACAGTATGTCATAAAATGACTTTTTCAAGCTAAAATGGGTATTAGTGATGAATTTGCCTCTAGGATATGTGTTTTCATCAATATTTACTGAGAAAGCCATCTGAATGATCAGACTTGAACTACCACAGCCAAATATCTTCTACACACATAACTTGCACATCAGTGTTCCTAGCCAAATAACAAGGCAAAACCCAAGTTATATTGTTTACAGGTAGGTCTTTCAAAGAATTTTGCTCTTTTTGCTTCTCTGCTGTCTTTTATCAGATGAGGTTTTTCTTCTCTCTCCTTTTGTAAGTATAAAACCAAATTGTTTCACTGACTTTACACAAGGTTTCCTACCTAGTTGTTTTTTCTCTGATTACCTCCTTGAACTCTCTAGAAAATCTCTATAGCCTTTCCCCATTTGTAAACTTGCCTCCACTTAGCTTTCTTTCATGAGCCAAAATTTTTTAAAATATAGATACATATTCATCAGGGTGTGTGTATTTGAATGAAGGAGAGAAGTGAGAAGATAACTGTGAAAGCATGTGGATATGTTATGCATGTAAGAAATCCTTAAAAGACAGTGAGACTAACCTTTCTGGACCTAAAAAGGAATCATTCCCAATCCCAGCACTGCTCATGGCCCAAATTAAGGTAATCAGTTAAGCTAATAAAAATAAAAATGACAGTGTTATTTGAATTGCAAGAAAGAATTAGTTTGTGTCTTGGGTGGTTCACATTTAATTGCATCTATTCTGCAGTGGTTTTATATATCCTGTAAGGTAACTCGTTATGTTTGCTTAGCTTTCTGTGCAAATTGAGACCAAGATCAGGACTTGATTTGGAAAAGCACTATGGCTGTCTAATTTTAAGCACTTTTGGTTACATTCTACAGAGTGTATACTTTAAGATTTTTCAAGGTACTTTTTAAAAATATCCTTTTTTTATGAGGTTTGGTGTGTTTTTACAGGTAGAAAATATATGCAGTGCAAAAGCCACCTTCCTAGTTCATAAAAGTGACATTCAGCTGATGTACAGAAAATATTTCTCTTTACTGGTTGTGATAGTAGTGAAAGTGCAAAGCAGGTGATAGCATAGTAAGATCCTCCTGTATCAAACATTTGTGGTACATAAATGTCTGTGCAGTTGGTTCCTTGATTGATAGTTGTGCCCCCCCCCCAAAAAAAAAAAAAACCCAAACTTTTTTCACTCTGGCATTAAGGATGACATAATACATGTTCTTGAATATATCCAGCACACATAAAAGCTGTGAGGAGACTATTCTCAGTAATGAAACACATTAAGTTCCCTGAAAATTACAGTTTGTGGTGATTTCCTCACAAAAAATGGTTAGTGGGATTGTAAATCAAGGCACAACAATCATTTCTTTTGGTTGTGGCATTTGTGTTTACAGATTGGTATGAGAGAATTAGAGTAAGCTATTTTACCTCCTGGTAACTTCTGCAAGACATGCAAAAGATCAAAAAATGCTCTGACCTGGCATACTCCTGGGAGTATATTGTGTTTATCTAAAGATTTAATTTATTTCTGAAACTATAGAAATTTTCTTGCAGTTGGAGCAGGAACTAGTTCCTTTTGTTTAAATTAATCGCTGTTTTTCTTTATCCTAAAATACTGAAATGGTAAAACACTCTGGTTCCCTATCCCATAAAAACATGAATGTAGACCCAAAGCTGTAGAGGTCCACAGAGATATTGATGACTCTAGTATAACAATGCAATGTAGAGAAATACAGGTTTGGTATAACAGCAGAAGCCTTGAAATGTGTTGACACAAGATGCAGAACAGAGGAGTACAAGTGGAATGATAAGAAATGGGACACAGACTGACACTGGGGACCTCACAGCTACAAACAACTCACCAATACTCAGTGAAAGAAATGCAGACCTGGAGCTGAGCAAAACCAGTTTCAGGGGTACCAAAGAGAACAAAACAGAAGCATCTAATGCACATAAAATGCATCATAAATAGTAAATTCATATGTGATATGAACTTGCAAACCAAAAAAGAAAAAGCAAGGTGTAAGACCATGCTGCCAAACATATTAAAGCAACCCTAAGCAGACTGCACATTGAGGAAGAAGAAGCCATCGGCGTACTACCATCAGCAACCCCAGCAAAGGACTTGAGATGCTGTCAACTTGCTGTACCCTCCACCTGCTCAGACAGACTGAAGCTGTGCTTCCAACCCCACTCAGACTAGTGCTCTTGACCTTGCGAGCAGGGGGCAGGGAAGGGCATGCTTTGCTATGTTCAGATGATTAATTTAACTAACACTAAATAAAAGGGAAAATACTGTGAAATGTGGGTATAAAAAGTTTATTATGATTGGGAAGTTTTATGAATAATGATATTGTTCATTATCTTTTATATTCATTTTCTGTAATAACTAGACCTGCAATAAAAATTATTATTAATAATAATAATAATAATTTTATTGGACTGCTAAGATTGCAATTACACTAAGTTCTTGCCTTTATATATGAGGTATGTGTCTTTTTCACCCATAAAAAGATTTTGAGTGTAACAAAAGCACACATCATAATATTTCAATATCTTTTCCTTTGTCAGGCAAGTTATTTCTGATCTTCTTCATCCTGTGGTGAGTGTATTCCCCATAAAAAAAAATCTTGTTTTAAGTCTTAAACCCATTGTTGTCCCTAAAATGTTCATCGCTTATCTCATATTGTATGACTAATTGTACAGATGGCTAACCAGCTGTACAGAGCAATCTTCCGTGGGGCAGCCAAAGACACCATTATAGATTGTCTTCCTGGTAGCTGTCTCTACTCTTAGCAAGACAAAAATGTGGATGGACAGTTTAAACTGAGAAAGACTTTCAGATAACAAATGGTTCCTAAGAGCTTAGTTTATCTAATAAGCCAGAAAATTCAAATAAAGTGAGTCAGATCCATCTATTGTAGTACTGGAAATGTACAAGACTCCCTTAAACTGGTGTTTTCTGTTCCTTCAGGCAAAACTGTACATCAGAGGATCTCTTATGTGTCTTTTTTGTCAGATGGAGAGGAACACCAACGAACAAAGACGCTCCTCTGGCATCTTGATTAAGGCCTTCATTTAGCAGTCCAACTTTGAACATCAGGTAAACTACTGAATAGGGATGGACAAAGCATAGATGCAAAAATTGTCAGGTAAAGTGAAGCTTTATATGCAATCAGTGGCATTAAAGCTCCTGTGTTAGTGTTGAATTCTTTTTCAAAAATTGTAAGTTAGGATTAGAAACAGAGACTTATACATCACCTTATTCATGCCCAATAAATTTGACATTTCCTCTAGACACCTCTTCATTTCATCCCACATTTATTGTTCCCTCTTCTTTCAAACTGATGAGTCTTAAGTAGGTCAGGTGGCTGAGGAAGCCAGCTGCAATACGCTGTACACTCTGATTTACTTAAATTAATAATCTGAACATAGCAAGACCACTCAGGCACTCTTGCATGAAGCAATGCAGAAGAAAAAAAAAAGTTGTCAGACTGGAGAAAAGGTTGTCAGAGGTCATACAGAGAGCACTGCAGGGTCTGTAAATAAGTGCACTATTCACTGCTTTCTGTTGTGGCTTTTATAGTTGTGAAGATGTGTTTTATAAAGCTTCTTTATGTGGCATTTAATTTACGGTCTCTGCTGTGTTTACAGCCACAGCCGTCTGTAGCCGTGATTCCTCCTTCTATTTATGTTGAATCATTTCTCGCCAATTTCATTATATTTACTCTTGTGTTAAATATAACCTTGGCTAATTGTACTCTTCCTAAATAAATTTTAAATCATAAGAGTTTTCCAGTCTACAAAACCATCAGTGAAGATTTAGAAGCAGTCAGCTCTCCTCTTCGAGAACTGTCTGGAGGTGGCTTGAGAACAACTGTGAAGATTGATTAGTTTCAGTGATATTTTGGTTGACTTTGCAACCTGCCAGCTTCAGGTTTACTGGTAACTTATTAACTTCAGCACTGGTCATTTTCAGAGACATATACCTATGCCATTTTGGCATGTGTCTAAGTTTTTCCTCAGTGAAAACCTTTTTCCAAGCTTTTCTGCAGTGATGGAAAATTCTGCAGAAATTCTTTCTACAGAAAGCTTATTCAATTGCTTTCTTGTGCTTACTGTTATAAACTGTCTTCATAATATCAGAACATTCTGCACTTTAAACTCACCATTTCTTACCCATATAGGCATAGAAAAATGGTAGTTTTCTCTGTTGCCATAAAGGAGAATGTTAAAAGAAGAACAACTCCTTAAAATATAAGGAGTTCAAGAACTTATCAAGCCTCTTCTAGGCTAAACAACTCTGGTTCTTCAGCCTTTTCTCATACACAGCCATTCCTCTTCTCTCTAGACTCCTTACAGTTGTTGCACATCTTTTCTGAAGCATGGTATCCAAGAGAACTGCAGAATTGTTATCCAACCATGTGCTATCTGTTTTGCTGTGGTGCTTACTATAGAATCTTGTTCTTGTCCTTACCGAATTGTGGTATTTTTTTTTCGAGACAGTTTATCTAGCATGGCAAGATTCGAGTTTTGTCCTCATTCCCATTACACTGCTAGTCCTTTCTGGCACCGTGACTCCTGTATGGAAGACTGAGATTTTCTTTGTGGCTGACAATCCTTGGTTTTAGACTTACAGATATCCAGACAAGAAATTTAACATGAAGTGATTATGAATATGTTAAATCTTTAATAAATATATATAGCACAAATTTATCTGGAAACCTCTGAGATTTCAAGGGGTGTCTTCCCTGTCCATGGGGAAGAGTGGCTCAGGGTGTGGATCCCTGCCATATTATTCATGAAATATGATTTTATTATTGATTCTGATATTAGACAGGTACCTTGTAACCCAAATTGCTTCAGTTTCTCCATTTGTTGGAGGGGAACATGAGACTGACTTCTTTTGTAATGTGCTTTGAAATCAACTGTCAGAGCTATGTAAAAATGAATTACTGTTGTTGCATATTAGTATGATTGATATAGTAATGTTAGTTTGATTAATCACTTTTAGTAGTCCCCATTTTCACTGTTTAGCCATTTCCAACCCCAAATAAAAGACTCAGACCAACAAAGCATGACAAGTCTCTTAATACCCTCCGAAGGCTATGCCTTCTCTTCTGTACTGCATCCCCTTTCAGCTTGGTGAAGTAGGACACCAATCTGAATCTGGATACTCTGCAATCCATTTTCGTGTTCTTCGGTGGTTGAACCGGTCTTCGACCACCACTCAGAAATAAAGCAATGTAGAGTACTTTGTGTAATGAAAGAGGGAAGGTTATTCTGGGAACATAATCGGGAATTTTTTTCTGTGCACTGACACTAGAATGAATTTTCTGGCATAGGGTTAAAAAAAAAATAATTTGAATAATACTGCTGATTATGTTTTAGTTTGGCTGTAAATATTTCAAATTACATCACAATACTGGAATAAATGCAATTTGTGAGATGGTGTTTTGTCCTTCAGTTATTTTTAGGTTTTGTTTAAAACCTTTAACTCTCACAGCAAGATGTATATTTTTTCTGTTAAGTGAAACATCCTTGCAAGAATATCACCTCAGCCTTATGCATCCTTGTCTTTAGATATTTTCTGTTTCCTTGCTCACTATACAGCCATAAAATGCATGTTCAGGAATTTATTGGAAGAAGATATGTAATAGCATGGAGTGTTTGATTTCTGCATCTTCACTGTTGAGGTGAGGGAAATCTTTGCATTAGATCACCTTTTAATTTTAAACTAGCCAGAAGCACACATATTTTTCTAGAGGAAATCCAGCATGGCAGCTGGAGCTCTATAGGTTTCCAATAAGCAAACCAAATTCCTTTCCAAATCAGCTAGAAAGTATTGAGGGACACTTGCAAAACTGAAGAGCAAAAGATGAGGTTTTGACCTGATTGTTGCCAACACAACAACCTGAACAAGCTGTGCTGCTAGCAAGCCATCTGTTGACATTACTGTACTGAACATGAGCAGCTAAAAATGTAATTATAAGAGGGAGTGATGACAGCTTTTTATTCACAATATATCCATCAAATGTGTAATTGTGAGTCTTATGTATTTCTCTTTTTTTCCCTACAATAGTATGTTAGACCAACTAACCCTTTTGCTTTCTGGTAGGGCAAGCTGATGCTTCAGAAGATGGCTAGGGAAAAGCCACAAGCAACTGAAAATGAGTTGCAAAGTGACTGAGGGCTCTTAAGGAAGTTGCACAGTCTAATTCCCTTCTGACTCCAGGTGTCAGGGTGCTGTGAGGGGTGCGGGGGTCCCAGGGGCCAGGAGCGCAACAGGGCAGGGTCTGGCAGCCAGAGCACATCTCACTGCCCCAGCCAGGAGCAGGGCAGCCAGGGAGCGGACTCCCACATGGCTGATCCACTCTGGGACTTGTGATGGTCAGTCAAAAGGGAGCTGAACAGTTGGGTAACAAATTTTACTGACATTACACAGTTATTTAGTCACAGCTGAAACCGAGTACAGGGAGCGGCAGCAGGTTTGCATGGTAGTAATGACACAGTTCCGTTGCCAAAACGTGGACATCTTGTACCATTTGAGGCTTCCTCATGTGTCTGAGACATCCACACACAGCCGGTACATTTTCCACATGACTTTCAGGAGCTCCTTCCAAACAGGCAGCTGGAGGCAAAGCATCTGCAGTGGTGCTGTGCATGTCTATTTTAGCAACTAATGGTAAAGGCATAGTTATATACATAGAAAAAATGCTAACAAAAGTATGTTGAAATGGTTTCTAGATGAGTTACTACCCCTCAGGAGAGAGATTTTTAAATCATAGCAAATTTTAGCTAGATGTCAAAATATATTTGGTAAGTAATTGAAGAAAAAAATAGGAAATATCATCCTTTTCTGTAGATTTATGATGCTCTACTTCTTAAACACTTTGTGTTATTTTGGACAATTGTCTTAAATCACATATATTAGCTGAAGAAAAAAATACAACAGAGGAGGGTGGTCAGGGCAAAGAAAGATCAAAAACAGTATCTTTACCAGTGGAGATGAAATAAATTAGGACTTGTTTTGGAAAAGAAACAGCTGAGGAAGGTCAGAGATCTTGAATGGCATTGAAAAATTAAAGAGGGAATGATTTTTTACAATTTCCCACATATCACAGGAACCAGGATACTTCCAGGGAATTCTCATAAATTTTGAGACAGACAAAGGGAAGCAACTTTTCCATACAAAATATATAATAATTTATTTTTGGAGTTCATTCATCATGGAGACTAAAATTATCAATGGGTTGAAAAAAGACCAAGACAAGTTTTTAGAGGAGGAAATTCTTCAAATTCTTCTCCATGAGAAACAATGGTCCCAATATTGCTCTGGCTCAAAAGTTTCCAATGCATTGATTAATGGATGCTGGGAAGGTAGAGGAAAAAAGGTTGCTCTATGCTTGACTAGTTTTCACATCTTGATTTTTTGGTTTGTTTTTTTGTTTGTTTGTTTTTCTCCTAAGAATCTCATCTGGGCCATCAGACATAGAGTGTCTAAAAGAGATCCTTAGCCTCATTCAGAATAGCCATTTTTATATTACAAGGAAGAAATTCTTGTGCAACTGTAATTTCAGTCTCATTTGCATTCTTAGATAACAAATAGGTTGCTGTTTTCTAGTTTGTATGATGTAGGCGTGCAGCAAGAGGACAGCTCCCCCATGCTTGGCTGGGGCAGGGGCCAAGACCAGGAAATTAATTCCTCCCAGGAACTGAGAGTCACCAATAACCCCATTACATTTTCCTCTGGTAACAAAGCTAGATCTAATTTTGTATCTTGTAACATGAATATACATATAGAAGTGCAAACATACGGTAACTAATTTTGCATGCATACCATTCTTTGCATACTGGCTAGGGAGAAAAAATATTCAAAATCCATGTGATAAATGCTATTTATATTGCTTATCCATTTGTTCAGAAAGTGTGGTGAGGAGGATAATACAGTAATCTACAAAAACTAGATGGAAGCCAGGTGTTGGCTTGCAACATATTTCTAGTGATGTCTCTTTTTCTTAGAGAGGGGGAATAGCTACATCATCATTGACTGTAAAAGCTGAGCAAGGCCCCTGTTATTCTTGCTGCTACAGAGGTAGTGACAGTGAAAATCACTAGTTGCTTCTGGGGTAGAGCTCTTGGTTAGTACTGTCTGACTTCTTCAATGATTTGAGAATGTTCCTATTTTGTAATGGGACCATTACTCTTAGTCTGGAGTCTGGTTTGCTTGAATGCAACTATCCCTAAAATCAGTTGCTCATCATTATGTGGTAGGAACCTGTGTCCTGGTTTTGGCTTGGATAGAGTTAATTTTCTTCCTAGTAGCTGGTACAATGCTGTATTTTAGATTTAGTATGAGAATAATGTTGATAACACAACTATGTTTTAGTTGTTGCTAGGTAGTGCTTACTCTAGTCAAGGACTTTTTAGTTTCCCATGCTCTACCGACTGAGAAGGCTGGAGGTGCACAAGAAGCTGGGAGGGGGCACAGCCAGGACAGCTGACCC
>NW_008794213.1:74743-83625 GCF_000699145.1 Aptenodytes forsteri
ACAGGCCAGGATGCCATTGGCCTTCTTGGCCGCCTGGGCACACTGCCGGCTCATGTTCAGCCGGCTGTTGACCAACACCCCCAGGTCCTTTTCTAACAGGCAGCTTTCCAGCCACTCTTCCCCAAGCCTGTAGCGCTGCATGGGGTTGTTGTGGCCGAAATGCAGGACCCAACACTTGGCCTTGTTGAATCTCATACAGTTGGCCTGGGCCCATCAATCCAGCCTGTCCAGATCCCTCTGTATTGCTTTCCTACCCTCAAGCAGATCAACACTCTCGCCTAACTTGGTGGAAGGAGCAAAAGTTACTGGCTTCAGAATCACATGGCACGTACAGGACAACCGGGTGATCAGGTCCAGTCAGGATGGGTTTATGAAAGGCAGGTCCTGCTTTACTAACCTGATCTCCTTCTATGACAAGATGACATGCTTAGTGGATGAGGGAAAGGCTGTGGATGTATATATAGAAACATTTTTTACTGTCTTTTACTGCAGTAGCCAAATTAAGTTCTAGTTGGGCTTTGGCACTTGTAATTTTCTTCCTGCGTAGCTCATGTCATCCTTGTAGCCCTCCTGAGTTGCCTGCCCCTTCTTCCAAAGGTCATAAACTCTCTTTGAGTTCCAGCCAAATCGCACTGTTCAGCCAAGCCGGTCTTCTGTGTGGGCTTGTCTGTTGGCACATAGGGACAGCCTACTCCTGCGCCTTTAAGATTTCATTCTTGAAGTATGTCCAGCCTTCCTGGACTCCTTTGCCCTTCAGGACTGGCTCTTGGAGGTTCATTCAGGAGATTCTTCCAAAAGAAGTTTTTATTACACTGTTTTCCTATTTCCTCTGTTTCTGTGCTAATGTAAAATTAAATAGACTTGGAATTATGTGAAAATAAAAATATTTAGTTGATTTTCAAGATAAGTGATCAGCTTCAGCAGCTGATTCACAAGCAGCTTGGCTGCCCTTACACTGCTGTATACAGTGGTGATCTTGTTAGTTAACTCTCCATCTGCATCACCTTCTGTAGATGCCCCTCTTCCTATGAAATAAATATAGCATGTCTCTGGTCCTAATCTGGGCAAATCAGCCAGGTGGTAGAGCTGCCTGGGACAACACAGGGGCCTATGGAAACAGCTGTGCAGAATTGCAAAGGATCTGAAATTATCATTCAGTAGTGTCTGGGAAATCCTATATTTTGGCAAATGTTTTTTGGAGCTCTTTAGGCAATTCTTCTCATTTTTTTTGTTTGTGTGATCTACCCTTTAGCATAAACATGATGGCTTTTGAGTTACAAAAATCTAGAATGTCTTAATATGAATTTTATTTTCCTGAATTTCATACAGATCAGTGCATCACACTAGCAATTAAAAAAAAAAACCTGACTGTGTTTCCAAACAATAGTCTATTCCAGATGAAAGCAAACTTCATGTTCATTTATGATAAATTTTTACTGTCAGCAAAAAAAGGATAACTGGGAGGTTAAAAAGTTTAACACATCTTCTTTTACAAATTTATCAAGCTGCTAGCTTTAGTTAATCATCAAAAATAGCAAAATCTGTACCAAACTCAGACTACAGAACATTTGCATAAGTTAGCAATTAGAGGCTTTTTTTTTTTTTAATTGAGACAAGCTAAAAACATGTCTTGTAGAGGGGATTAACAGAAGGATTCTTAACTGTGAAGATTAAATTTAGCTTTCCATCAGTGAACTAAAATAGTATCTCATAATTTAAATAATTTCTCTAAAAAAGGAAGCGGAGAGAGAGAGAAAGAGAGAAATCACATTGTTTGACTTTGATTTGGTTGCGTCTCTAAGGATCCAGATCTAGTTTAGGTTACTACAGAAATTAATTAGACAATCTTAGCATGCTCCCCAGTGGACAATAACGCTCCTGTACTATTTAGCACATACTTAGTTCAAAGGAAGGCAGGTATAAATGCTCTTGGAAGCTGAATCACTTCTCAAATTTCCCAGGAGACCTAACCTCAAAACTGGCCTGATTGGTAGTTCTAAAGAGTAAATTTCTTTTCATCCTTTCACAACCTGACAATTTTGAATAATCACAGTTGAAAATCATTGTGTGTCATATTCTATTTGGACTAAGAGCTCATTAAAATTACATTTCTGCCTTCTGGGAGGGCACGACCTTTCATACTGAGGTTCAACAGGTGCTTTTCAGATTTCTCAAAGGAGAGTTTGTGTACAGCCCGTGAACACTGTACCTGAACTGTGTAGGGTCAAAATCATTTAAGCTGCATGTCTTCGCATGGACTGTGGGAAATGCATTAGCAGAAATTTATGAGCCATTTAAACCCAGGACATGCTGTAAATCTCATGAAGGAAATGCATTGTCAACCTAGTGTCTGGATTGGAGAAGTCTGAATTTTCAGCATTGCATCTGAATTTATCTGAACCAAATCTCTAACCTCTTTGAGATTCATCTATCATAAACTGTCATACAGCATTATAATACAACTGCAGCGTGCTGGAGGGAACATGTGTTCCAGTCTGGGAGATGGCAAATATAAGAATGCTGTCTGTTTTCAGAAACTACTCTGTATTTATTGCATTTTCAAATAAGGAAGGACTCTGAAAATTACTCTGGGTTTTCAATTCAATTCTCTTAGATTTTCCCAAATGTAGGGTGGCTGGGCCAAAACCCAACATACTGTAGTAACTGCTTTTTACCTAACTACCTTTCCCCTGCAGTGTTTGTTTTGCAATAAGTTTCTAAGAGAAACTATAAAGTATACATTTTTGTGGGAGAAAAAAGTCCAAATAATATCCAATGTCTTGTATTTTTCCTTTTTCATGATACATCCACTGGAAAAGGAGATTTTTTTTTTTTTTTTTTTTGGCATCCATTAAAAAGAGAATGCAGAGAAAGTATAAATTGATTAGGTTCTTGGACTCTCAGTTATGTAATTTTGCAGAAGGAAACTTGGAAGATTTTCCCAACTACACAAATTTCGCTAAGTTGTGAGTAGTGGAGAAAGGATAACCGAGGATGAGAAGAGAAGTATATGATTAATGTGATGCATCACCTGTTATCACCATAAAGTGATTCCTGTGTATAACAGTCATAACATTAGCACATGTACAATGTGGCTAAAACAACTAATGTGCTTACAAACTGATCAGCACATGTTTAGATTTTTATGCTTTCTGGATCACATACCAATCACTGTTATGTTAAGACAATGCTTAAACAGAGCTTTTTAGGAGCTTATAAAACTGCAACAAGAACATTTAACATGAAAGAGATATTAATTTGGTTTCTATTATCCTCAGACTAGACCAATCGCTTCTGGTTATGCTTCTATGAATAGCTGAATGTTTATCTCAAAGATAAGTTTTTTTCTTTCTTTTTTCTTGCTTACATCATGGAGTTAACACATCAGCAGAAATTACAGCAATCAATCACTATACCCTTACTTAAACTCTTACTGTCTCAAGTCTTGCTCTACTTCTGGGATCCTGTTTTATCACTGCCACTCTGTATTTATGACTATCTAAAATCACTGCACTGCTGTGTGGCTTTGATCTGTTTCTCTGCTCAATCCCTTTTTATCTGAAATAAAAATTATATTGAGTATAGCCTTTGGGATTTTGTGACATATTGGCTATTATTTGTGTGACCTACTTGTAATGTTTATGTGCTGTTGATGGTATTACTGAAACCATAATTAGTTGCAGTTTTTTGAGTCATAGCTGATAGTTGGCTTTTCAGGTCCTAGAACTCACTACGGTTAACATGAATTGGCACTCTGACAGTTTTTCAACAGTGTTATTATCCTGGCTTTGCAGATAGGGAAGCTGAGCACAGATAATATAATTGACTAGCCCCACATTATATCCTAAATTAATAATCAAGGCAGAAATCTTACCCTCTAGAATTCTAGTTCAGATTTGGCCTTCAATGTCAACTATCATATAATGACCAAACACACGTGGTTCATGTCTTCCCGGCCAGACAATTGTCTTAGTAAACAATATCATCTAGAGGGGACAGAGTACTTATGTCTAATTAATTAGTCACTTAGTGACATCATGTCAAAAATGATTAAAAAAAACAAGTAACACAAAGACATGGTTAATTATGTAAGTGGTGTGACTGTGTGTGCATGCATAGACATTTAAATATATGCAGGCAATGTATATGTATTGAGAAAGGATGTTACCAGTAGTGTATTGTTGTGAGTATTGCTACCCACTAACAATTTCCTGGGTCTGTTGTTTGAACCTGAATTCTTTCAGTGTATTTCCTGACAAAAATATCTGTCAAAAGAGAAAGAAATAGGAAATTTCAGGTTCTGACCAAAGTAGAAGTACACAGAGAAACTCCTGGTAATTTTTGATAGTACATACATGAGGATGCTGTCCCCATAGTAATACCTTTGGTGTAACTGGATATAATTCAGAGGAAATTCTAACTGAATTGAGCTGTCAAGGGCTGAATTTCTCTAACTAGCATTTTCAAATGTACTTGGAAGTTTTAGGTATAATCTCAGTGCCTAAATCATAGAATGAAGTTATCAAAATTTCCACTTCACCTTGTCAGTGCCTATGTTTACATCAGCTTGGTTCCTCCGAACTCTATCATTCTGGCTGTCCTCAGAAGTCTTGTCAGTCTTCTTCATGCCTAGCTCTTGCTTGTACCCATTCTGGTTCTGGAAATAAGACGGCACTGTACCTAAAGGGCTTCAGTTGGCAGGTCTAATTGGAGCATCCCTAATGCATCTCTGCAAGTTTGGAGTCGGCATGAAATAGTAGCACTTTCATCCAAAAGCAGGGCCAGAGAGGGGCAATGAGTCAGATTTGTTGGGGAGGGGGTTGCATTTTCGTGTGTCATAGTAAGAGTTTTGAGTCTAGCTTCAGTAGTAAGATTTTTGTCCTGCCAAGGTCGCGGCAGAAGAGAATTAGAAAACCATTGAGCCAGGAAGTGTGTCTTTGCAGCCAGTGGTGAGAACCATCTCCTGCAGAAAAAGGAATTTGGTTCTGGTGGCTTTTCCACAAAGTCATTCTATATTTATTCCATGACTCTCTTATCTAAAATATATAAAGAGTGCTTGCAGCAAACCTGATATCTGTCTTCGCGTTTCTGTAATGTGTGTGCTAAGGTGTACAGGTGGGGTTTACTTACCAAGGGATGGGAAGGTAGGAGAGCCTTAGTCCTCATCTTCTGCTTCTCCACAGAGCACTGAAGTCACTGGTGTTCCCAGAACTTTTAGAGAAAGCTCATTTCTGTGCTGGGAACACCAGTGGTACTGGTTTTGCAGAAATACACTGGATTAAGGCCTCTCACAAACTGAAATGCTATGGCCTGGTCCAAATCCTCTCATGACCCAGCACTGCAGAGGGATGTTCCAGCTATGGTATGCAAACACTGTGACTGTATTTTTAACAATGTGATGCATGTTCTTGTATCACATTAACAGCTATTATAGAAGGAACTATGGGTCTTTTCTTTAAGTGTACCTGACTGGAATTTCTTTTACAACTGAAGGCAATGAGGGTTTTCAAAATCCGTGGAGGTGTGTACACCGAAGTTTAAGGTTAGAATTCACAATATAAGAGTTCAGTGTGTTCTGTTCTGGCTTTTACCTAACTCCATGAGTTGGGTCTGATTTCTTTTAAAACTATACTTCTGTTTTATTTGGTAACTGCTTGCTAACCTGTGCCTGGATATATCTTTATATGAAATTGTATGAGGTGAAATAATACTCAGCCTCATATTTTGTTTTTTAAAAAAGATGCTATGAAAACAATACATCATGTGCTCTTTACTGTCTGCAGTAATTGATTGCCTGCACTCTGGGAGTTATATTCTCTCTTTCTGGATACAGTTTGTTTATTAGAAACTCAGAGAGTTACAGAGGTGCCTCCAGATGATAATGCTTCTGTGTTGCTTGTACTAAATTGGATCCTTGGGTCTTATACAGCAATTGCTGACTAGTAAAAAAATTATTAAAGTATTTGAATATAATGAAGAGTTTTCAATCTCTCATCATGTTTAACACAGCTGTAATAAAAGCCTGTGCCTTTCTCCTGGTCATTTCTGACAGACTGCTTCAAAAATTGTTCTCAAAAGGCTACTCTGTCTGCCACACCAACCTTGTTTACAAGACTGTCCACCTCGGCTATCACGTATTAATTGAGAAAATGATGCTAGGCCCCATTAACGTGATATTCAGAATCAAAAAAATGCATCCCTGTTATATAAGGAAATAGAATTGTAGTCCATTACTGTAGGAAGGAAAAAAGAAAAGGTTGTCACATGCAATATTATTGAAGTCTGAGCTTCTGTCAGAAATATTAGCAAGGTCCTAGTGAAACAGAAGCAAATGTATTATGCTAAGTCAAAGGGATCCAGATAGTCAGCTGCTAAGGTATGTTAACAGGGATGATATTTCAGGAAGTTCACCACAGAACGCCACACCAGAATGCTGCAAGCCTGAGTTTACCTAAGACAACAGCAGTCTCTTTGTGGCTCACTGCACACAGGACATATCTACATAACACAATGCTAAGCAGGGTCTAGGTCAAGAGTTTGTATTTAAGTCACATATAGTATTTGTCAAAAGCTAAGAATGCACTGGAGAACGTAAGTTTAACACAACATATGTGCAGTCAATAGTGTTCAATGCATGGGCTGCTTTTTATGATATATAAAATGCTTTAACTTTCAAAAAGTTTTGAAGATGTTTAGTGTACTTTCCCAGACAGGTTGGTAAGTGCATGGTGGGGCAGACTGCAGAGGAAGTGATATCTGTAATATTGTCCAGGTAAAAGTTTTGATCCATCAAGGGTTCATTTGGTATTAAAAAGAAGGAAAATGTTAAGTAAATATAATTGGAGATTAAAAAATTAGCAAGCCTAATTATAATTGAAGTGATGTTCGTAGGGTATGAAGTGTGCATGAAAGGTGAACCATTTTGCAAACAAAATCAGAGCCTAAAGCCTCAAAGAATGGGTTGTAAACAAGATACACTAGAAGGGAGCATACATTACACAGAAGACAGCTGGGTGTATACTGCAATCGCTTTTGGTATTGGTTTTCCTTATAGCCTGTTTCTTCTAGCCCATTACTTTAAGACTAAAGACATGAAGAATTTTCATTCTTCTGCTGTTCACATCTATCAGGTGCAGTCAGAGTGTGAACTGGTGAACTTAACGTATACTACTTGCATGGAAATGGTGAATCAGAACAAAAAAGTCTCCAGAGAGACTCCTGGGACCTCTGCATGTGCTTAAGGAGCCCTGGTGCTGGAGAGTGCTTCTTGTTACTCTGCAAGATAGTGGGGTTGGAGTTCTTCCAGAAGCTTTGGGGACAGAAACCCTTCAATAGGCACAACTGGACTCCTTGGCAAGAAGTAGATGAGAGACACCTGCCAGTGGAATACCTGGGTGGAGCTAACATGATTATTTTATTGTAGCCTTTCAATATATAAAAGGGGCTTATAAGAAAGATAGAGAAAGACTTTTTACCAAGGCCTGTAGTGACAGGACAAGGGGCAACTGTTTTAAACTGAAAGACGGTAGATTTGGATTGGGCATAAGGAAGAATTTTTTTACAGTAAGGGTGGTGAGACACTGGAACAGGTTACCCAGTTGTGGAAGTCATGGATACCCCATCATCGGCAGTGTTCAAGGTCAGGTTGGACGGGGCTCTGAGCAACCTGATCTAGTGAAAGATGTTCTTGCCCATGGCAGGGGGGGTGGGCTAGGTGATCTTTAAATGTCTCTTCCAACCCCAACTATGCTATGGTTCTGTGATTCTGTGATTCTATGATTTTCCTCTGGTGAAAAAAACAGTTCATTATGAATAACACTATGTTGTCTCATGTAGGCATACTCATGTAATTGCATCCTCAGGGCTTTACTTAAATAGTCCTTTCTCAAGTTTAACTTTCATTAGTTTCATTGGGATTTATGGATTCTGAATGCTACTCCAGCCTTGAGTAGTGCCAGCTTTGGCTGAAAAAGAACTAAAAAGAAATGAAAGACTTACAGATTTACCCCTTAAGGAATTTAATATTTAATGACATGTAGTTTGTTTTGATGTTGACTGGATGTTATAGATGCTGTGGACTCAGGATGAAAATAAAACCTTTAAGCGCGTCAAAGATGAAAGACAAAATTGAGCAAATTATAAGCTTCATTTTTATGCGTCTCATAATGTTCAGATATAGTTAGCTGTCCCCTTGTCAGCTATTCTGTGTCTGACACAGATATTTTTTGTGGATGTTATGTATTGTCTGGCTTTTCAGAATACATGTGTAAGAGAAACATAGTATCACTGCCTTTGTTCCAGAGCATTTTCCAGAGTAATCTGCTATGGAGATTCATAATGTTATTTAAGCACCATGACTTCACAGAGCAGAAGGTCACCTTGAGGAATGGTCAAGGTTTGGTCCTTAAATAAGACGGTAATAAATGTGAATTCAACCTCTGAACTGTTGATGAATTTTGAAGAATCTAGTCAAACAGTAAGATCTGTTGCGGGGACAAGAGGGGCGGCGGCCAAACCTCCTCACTTACAAGAGCGGCCCCCAGGGAGCGCGATCGACCCGGAGCGTGGCAAACAGGGCTGGCAAACAGGACATGGCGTGTCAGAAGGGCGTGGCACGGCAGTTTGCACGGCAGTTCGTGCGGGCACGGTGTGCAGGGAAAGCGAGCGGGCAAGCCAGCCACAGCCCCCTCCTGGCTCTAGAGGCCAACTCAATTAGTAATCGTCGGCTTCCAAGAGGGCCAGCTATGGTTTCCACTAGGCCGAAAGCCGTCGCCAGAAGGAATGTGGCAACCCAGACGGAGCTCACACGCAAGCATACAGCTGTGCAGGTCTCTGGCTGCAGGGAGTGCCTGAGCCTGTCAGCTCTACCGGAGGGCAGCAGA
>NW_008794213.1:86874-88700 GCF_000699145.1 Aptenodytes forsteri
ATGATTCTATGATTCTATGATTCTATGAAAAGACCAGCGTTAGAGCATGTGTTAAAACATCAATACCTTGTATATTTAAAATATTTATAATGTTGGGTTTTTTTTAAATTTTCTTTTCCTCCAGATTGCTTTGTAGGTCAAAATTGTACTGAGGACTGTGATTTAGTTTAGGCCAAGCTATGAGTTCCAGAACCACCCCTAATCCAACGAATATTTAAACAATTCTGCTAATAATGATTACTAAGATGCTTTATGCAACACACACCAAAAAAAAAAAAAAAAAAGAAAAAGTGTACTTGCCTATGCAGAAAGAAAAATTACTAAAATCTGTTTGAAAGTTTCATATATGCACGGATTATGATGGATTGTCAAAAGGGAGAATTTCCAGAGAGCCCTCCAGGTAAGAGAGTAGCTGGGGCTGCTGAAGTTGCCTTAGGGTGCAATCGCTTTTCTCAAAGCCACTATACTTGCAGAGAATCTTTCTTCAAGGGCCCACCTGAGACTCCCATAAATTCTATTATGTTGATGGGGCTCATTTATCCTGACACCAGTATTCATCTGTGCTATGAAACTACTAAAATCCAAGGTATTTTAATGACCAAGGATAAGAAAAGGAAGAAGATATTTCATTTGACAGTAAGAATTACATCTTTTCCTTTTTTTTAGGGCTGTTGTATGTATAGTATGGGAAGTTCTCCAGAGAATTTTTTGTTCAGGAGTTTGTTCAAGACCTATACAAAATGAGTTTAGTTCAGTTGTGGTTATTAATCACAACGAGAAGCAGATATTAATTGCGAAGGATTCGTTTGAATCCCATGAGACCACTCAAACAAATTTGTGGGTCCACTGCAACACTAACAGCTTGCTGAATTTTATTTATAGCCCTTCTAACTTCTGTGAATACTGATTAAATGGGGCTTTTTTTTTGTACATATTAGAGGTGAGTGATTGTGGCCATGTTGAGAATTTGCAGGGAATTTGTGATAAGATTTAAGCTGAACTAAGCAGAATTTTAATAATGTGAACATATATGTGCTTAGGTCTATTAAAAATAATTCCAACTTGGTATTAAATATGTTGTTATTTTTTTTAATTATTTAGTTTTGGAAAACATTTCCATTCTTTTAAATTGCAAGACAATTTTGAAATAAAAAATATTATTCTGAATTAGTAGACTAAAAAAGGGGAAGGGGGGCGGCTTCGTTTGGCTCAAAATGACCTACAGAACAGAGCAAAGCATTACTGAAGACATAATGAAATCAAACATGTTGACATCTTTGAATTTTCTGTCCAAGAATATTTGCAATGTTTGATCTGATTTCTTACAAAATCTCCATTCCTCCAAAACTCCATTTTTCAGCAGTTTTACTATTTATGAAAAAGTCATCCAGTTCTAGTACATCTTCCTCATGCAGCTTTCCTTTCAAACAAGGATTGAAGGCCTGGTCCTCAAATAAGATAGAAGTTCAGAATCAGGTTTCCCAAAGTAGTTGCCTACTTAACAATGTGTTGTGGTTTAACCTCAGTCGACAACTGAGCACCACACAGTGGCTCGTTCACTCCGCTCCCCGCTCCCCGGTGGGATAGGGGAGAGAATTGGAAGAGTAGAAGTCAGAAAAACTCGTGGGTTGAGATAAAAACAGTTTAATAATTGAAATAAAACAATAACAACAACAATAATAATGTAATAATAATAACAATAATAATAATAATGGCCTCAAGTTGCACCAGGGGAGGTTTAGATTGGATGTGAGGAAAAATTTCTTTACTGAAAGAGTGGTGAAACATTGGACCAGGCTGCCCAGGGAAGTGGTTGAGTCACCATC
>NW_008794213.1:96147-99398 GCF_000699145.1 Aptenodytes forsteri
ATGTACTGAGCATGACGTCACATGGTATGGAATGTTTCTTTGGCCAGTTTGGCTGTGCCCCCTCCCGGCTTCTTGGGCACCTCCAGCTTTCTCAGTCTGTACAGCATAGGAAGATGAGAAGTCCTTGGCTAGTGTAAGCATTACGTAGCAACAACTAAAACATGGTGCCTTATCAACTTTGTTCTCATCCTAAATCCAAAACACAGCACTGTACCAGCTACTAGGAAGGAAATTAACTCCATCCCTGCCAAAACCAGGACACAATGGTAAAATTGTGTTCAAGCAAGAATAGGCAACGTTTCTGAAACATAGATTTATATAACTAAATTGGCTAAACAGAAATCTGCAAACTATTGCTACTGTTTACTTTCTCATGTATCTGTTCTGTATAGTTACCAGTTTATGTTGACTTGGGAAATTTCACTATTAGGCAGGTAGTTCTTAAGCGTCCTACGTGCCTTGTGAGATCCTCTTAAACCCTCACAGCTTTGCATCCCTGCAATTTTTGTGACACATAGATTTTATGTTGGCCTCCTGCAGAAAAAGCATTTCATAAGAATAAACACATCTTTCAGATGAAATAAGTCCACATGGTTTTGTCTGTTGTTTTTAAATAGCCCCAAGGACTACCTAGGACTGTGTTTGTACAGAGAATAGTCCTGTCAGAGCAGTGGAAGTGGTGCGAAGAAACAAGGATCTCTTCTTCAATCTGCCTCTGAATCATATTGGGTCACTTTAAAACATCATTTTGCTATGTTGCATTTGAAAATGTGTGTAGTCTAAGACAGTGGTCTCCACACTTTTTTGATCATACGTCCCTATGATCACCCCCAATATATGTATAATTATTTATAAATTATACATATGTATAATTTTACTAATATATCATGCACATTCTAGAACATACACAAAAATAGAAATTTAAAAGGATGAGATAAATATTAACTAAACACTATTTATAATTTTTACTTTATTTTATTTTAATTTTTTTTTAATGGTACAACAAAAGTTTTTCTCCCACAGCCCAATGGATTGTCTTGCACACTCCCTGGGTTGTGTGCACCCCACTTTGGAGATCACTGATCTAGGACATGAAAGAGAGCCAAGGCACAATTTAGACTGGGGTCTTAGAGTTAAAAGTTTGTGACCTTTCGTGTTCCCAGGTTCTCCAGCCCCGCTAAGGACTCTCTGTGATGGTTTCTCCTTGTTAATGTTGCATAAGGGGAACAGTATAGACAGAGTTTTAAAACATCTCAGTGTGGCACTGGAATTTGTTAAACATCTTTAGCACTCTTAATATAAAATAAGAATATTCATGTACAGAATTATTGTGAAATTTTTACAGCATTTTAAATTCAGAATCTCACCAATTTCCCAGTAGTCTCCCCTTACGTAAAACACCATTTTCTTCCAGTGGGAGCTCCTAATTCTTTTATGCTTCTGACAAAATACCAACTGTACTTGATGGAATACAGTCATTTGCTCCTGATGCTTTCCATTTTTTTCCTCAATGCACCATTATAAACTATAATACTGTAAAGAACATTAGAAAAAACAACTTAGGCTCTGGACATTGTATAGTTGACATAACAAATCACAGACAATTTCTTTCAAGTTCTGATATGCTCTCAGTCCAGCTTGTTACAGAATTTCATTAACCAGTTGAGTGAGCACACAACATCATATAGTGATTTTATAGTAAAATAAACAGTTGCTGTCATCTCTTCGAAAGGAGATGCTCCTTTAAAGAATTAAAAGAAAATTCTTCTAAACACAAGGACAAGAAGAAGATTGAGAAGATTATCTGTCAGTGTCTAGAATGAACATAGCATGCGTTATTTTAGACAAATTACTTTACATATTTTGTGCAGAGGATTATAGTTACTATAGTAACAAAATATGCTCTGATTACTTAAATATTGTATGCTATAAATCTTTATTAAGAATTCTCTTATTACAAGAACTATCCCATGCTGCATTTCACTGAGCTAAAATGGAGAGGAAGAGGTGCTTCCATGAGTATTTAGATATGCTGTGCTAAGACAGACACTGTCTCACCCTCCCATCATCATCATTCAATACTTCATCTACAGCAGGAGATCTATGATCAAAGCTATTGAACTGAAAATATTTACAAGAGTTGGAAAAAAATCAGCCATGACCTGATTCTTACAGATATAGACAAAACTTGATTCTTCAACAATATTGCCCTCCTTTTTAATCTCTCATTGTGCTTGTGAATTTGGGTCCAGCTACTTTATTGTACAGCACCAGAATTAAAGTATGAATGATTCAAATATGCAATTGTATGTTGTTCCAATAATGTACACATGATTATACGATAAGACAGTTCATAATCATGTAGAAATCAATTAGTTTGTTGTCTTTTATAGAGGGTCTATATATTATGTACATAATTTTTGTCAAATTTTTCTTTCTGGATCCATTTCAGTTCTTGAAAATCAAGTGAAACTCTTTTAAGTTAGAAAAAAATCTCATTTTGATTTCAAGGTCAGTTGGTTCTGCTGTAATGATGAATTTGGTCAGCTTTCAGGGCACATACAGCCCTGATCTAATGGATGTAGAGACTGCATGGATCAATAGTTTTGATATGGTCAATGTTCCTTGCAGGAAACTGGAACTCCAGGGAATCCCTAAAAAGGTAACAACAGCCTTTCTGCCCATGCAAATCTGTGTACCTTTGTATGTTAAAACCTGTAACACACTGCCAAAGGAATAAAGCCAAATTCCAAATCATATTGGTATACGAATTTCAGTGTTTGCAGTTGCTGATTTTTTAATGCTTTGATTAACTGCAAAACAGTATAGGCACAGTTTTGGTAATCTGTCCCATAAAGACAAATATATCGATGAGCATGAGTATCCATTTGCAAGAATTAACAAACAAAGGAAACCATTTACTGTTCTTCTATTTTATAATTGAAATGCTTCAGGAGGTTAAACAATCCTTGCATAATCTGGGAGAGCTCTCTTCACGTATTAGTATTGCAACAAACTGCTTGCCCCACAGATAAATTGTACCTAACAGCTTGTTCATGTCTTGAAAGTTGCCTTGTTGTGCTGGTTTTGGCTGGGGTAGAGTTAATTTTCTTCACAGTAGCTAGTATGGGGCTACGTTTTGGATTTGTGCTGGAAACAGTGTTGATAATACAGGGATGTTTTAGCTATTGCTGAGCAGTGCTTACACAGAGTCAAGGCCTTTTCTGCTTCTCACACCACCCCACCAGTGA
>NW_008794213.1:100101-127746 GCF_000699145.1 Aptenodytes forsteri
GCTCTTTCCCAACCCTCCCCCCACCCTGCGGGGGGGGGGGTGGGGGGTGGGGAGTGAGCGAGTGGCTGTGTGGTGCTTAGTTGCTGGCTGGGGGTTAAACCCGACACCTGTCTAGCATAGCTGTGGTGTTTCGACAAGGCCAGCATGTATCTGTTAGGCCTGCCAAAAAGAACAAGGCTAAAGGAAGCATTGAAAGTTGGAGTTTCTTGAATGAATGGAAAATTTCACATTTTAGAAACTAGATCCTACAGTGCTAACAAAATTAAATGTCGCTTTTAGGCTAAAATCTATCATGAACGTGACTTGAACGTACATTTTTGTGAGGGTAATGGCCGTTGTTTTAAATTGAGCTGGAAGACAAAACAGGGACCTGTATTTGAGTGTATGTGTTGAAAATGGGGTAGGAGGGGAAAGGGTAAAAGCAACCAAGGTATTCCTAAAGAATGTGAGGGAAGGGAGGAAAGAAGAATGGACCGATTATGGACTCTTCCATTCCTGAGGCAACTTCGGCATGCAGCTGTACTTGATTCCTTTAACTATGTGCAAATGCTGATTTTGAATAGACTCTGAAGCCTCTGCAGTGTTGATGCGACTTGGCCTGGAAATTCGGGTGCTCTGAGGTCCTACCAAATACTGTTTAAATATAGCCTTAGGGAATCTGAGGTATGTAACAATGACAGACTGGAATAAACCTTGTGCTCCCTAGTTTGCATGTTCCATTTATTTGTTTTTCTGGAGCTGAGGCTTGATGTCCAGGCTTGCTTTTCTCTCTTTTTGCCTCAGATAAATCTTTCACTGAGGGCAGAGTTTGCCTGTTGGGTTTTTTTTTTTTCCCCCAAAGAAATCCCAAGTAAAGTTAAAAAAAAAGACTTTAGGATTTGGTTTCTGGTGTTTTCTAAATATTTTATTAACAGTTTTGTTAAAATACTCTTAATTGGGTGCTTAAAGTGGTCTGACATACTGTATGAAAGCCCACAAGGAGAAAAAAAGCCTTCAGAGACTTAAGATGCCTCATCCTGTTTGTTTGAAACTTAATTTTGATTTGACAGCCCGTTCTACCTCTTCACTGCTGAAGGATTGTGTGTGTAATCAGGATATACTATATTTAATGCATCTCACATGGATACATGTGCATTCATGCAGAGGTTTGGTTGCATCCTGGTGCAAGCATGTCTTACACTACCATAAGGGCTGAATCTCATTTTACTGAACTCTTCTACTGTAGTATACAGGGCACATGCTTATAGATTAACAGAGAAAAGGGGAAAAAATGACAACAAAAAAATTACTTTGCCCTGATTTAGGCAGCTCTGATCCTGATTTAAAGGTGATATTCCCAAAGCAAGGTGCTTGGAATTGGGATGGGGATTAGTTTTTTGTATTTGAATGTTTCTAGCAATGTGCGATAAAGAAGGCTGGTATCTGCAGAGGAACTAGGAGATCACATCACACTTGTAATTTCACATACATTATCAACGGAAAAGGTTTCCTCAATAATGCAAATTCCTTGTAAGGGCTCTCACTTACCATGCATAAGGTGAAAATGTCATTCTGTGTGTGTATCAACAGGCCGGTGTACGTTGTGTATTTATTATATGTAGTGTACAATAATGCATACAACAGTATGCATTTACTGTGCATTATGGGAATTATCGTAATATTTACAACTTTTGGGTTTCTTTGTTTTTAAATACATGATAAAGCGGTGGAAGAAGCCAAATATACAAATCTATAACAAATGTAATGTCATCACAAAATGAAATGTAACTGAGACCCACAGCGAACCACTTAGTGCCCATGCACAAAGAGTGCCTGTCACTCTGGAGTGTGGGAAGGTTACTTCTGGGCAATTTGCGAGTGAAGTTGAAGGAAGCACAGTAGATACATGTTCCAAAGAACACAAAACACTCCTTGTTCCTTGGCTTCGATAAACTCTACCAGTAGTACTTTTTATAAACAAAAACAGGTAATCATCCTACCCATCTGTTGACCATCATTTGCAAGCTGGTTTCTCAACGTTCCCATTTAGGAGGATGCAGTCAGGGAGAGGTCCTTCCAAGAGTCTGCTTGGTGCAGGAGCCACTCATGATTATTGTGAAGTGCCTGCTAGAGTTGTCTTTCTCTCTTCAACAGACTACAGAAAAAGCTACATTGACTGACCAAATAACTAGTCTCTCTTAAGCTTAGATCCAAGTGTAAGGCATCACTTAAGTTACATGGTTAGTCACTATTATTCAATGTCTTCTGTCTTTTTGAAGGAGCATAAAAATTGGCAGTTGCCCTTAATTTAAATATCAAATCCTCTTTGAATAAAGTTGTTCACTTAAATGGCCAAGTTCCTACCCACAAGTAATCTGTAATAAGCATTCTGCCGAGAAACAAAACCATGGCACCTTTCCATTTTTGAAGTGTTTGCAGCATCTATTATAAATCAGACACTATCAATATTGAGAAAGTTAGGTTTTCCATTTTTGGAGTCTTTTTGAAATATTTAAGAATAACTTTCTTAGGAAAAGTGGATTGTGCTGCCTGTTAACATTAGCTCCCTAAATTTAGTGCATGCTGTTACCATTGAAATCTCCACGCTTATCACACAACCCCACTAGCTCTTATTGCTTACTGCTGAAGTCTAGCATCCACTGACAACTTGTCCAGCAGCTTGAAGGCTCTCTGGAGTTGTAAAGCGTATTTTAAATCCATCAGGACTGAATAACACAGTCAGCACATCATTTAGAGATGAGACAGATATCAAACTTCAGGCTGAGAATGCAACGATGTCCTTCTCTGTCTCCAAGCGACCAGGATTGTCACGGTGTCTAGTAGTTCAAAACAAAATATGTTTCCATAGAGCATTTCAATGGATCTCCAGTGTTTGTCTGTTTGAAAGGCTATTTGTTTACAGCACTTCAAGGAAGGTATCTCAGTGTTTGTTACTAATGTGATAAGGTAGCAAAACCAAAAACTAGGCAGCAGAGATCTGCCTATAGAGGAAGAATTGTAAGCTTTCTAAAGCTGTTCTGCAACCATCTGTGAGCCTCTCTAGCAAATCTGGGTCTTCTGTAGTATTTAAATTAGTGGGTCAATTTTTAAATAGAGATGTGTTCATTAGAGTATAAAAGCTGAGGAACCATTAGCTGAGGAAATCTCTTCCCTTCTTGACATGTCAAAAACTGATTTGGTGACCTTCATTTTTCACTGTAAGATCCATCCATTTAAATCTCTGGGCTTTCTATCTGAAAAATAAACAATTGGGAGGGAAAAGGACAGCTGATGCACTAACGGTAGTGAGAAGTTGAGCTCTCACGTTACATGCTTTTCCTTTTTTGTGGTTTGGGGTTTTTTTTCTGTTTTCCTCCTCTCTTTCCAGCTTCCTGCCCATCTTTGTCTGCAAGTTTAGAAGATGTAAGAATCATGCTTTGTAAAATAAATAGCATTAAATAGGTGGCAGTTATTGCAATTGAGCCTGGAAGGTCTTTTCCTGTTTTTCACATGTGCATGTCTGCATATGAGTGTGTGTGTGCATTTCTGTTGTATATTACCTCATAGTAACTTAGACATGAGCATAGTAGATACATAGCAGGACTTCACACAGACATTTGAAGAGAAAAATTATTTGGTTACAGTTTAACAGCCTTACAAGTGAAGCAGCTCATTTTGACAAATCCAAGCAATTTGCAGCATTTTTCTTCAAGTGTTTGTTGCTAACTCATGGGAAGAACTGCCGCCACAGAACTGCTGCAGTCTTGGATAGACAGACTGCAGTCACTGCAGGGTGGCAGAGTAGGGAGGCAGGGGAGAGAAGTTTCTACCTGTGATAAGTAACATGAAGAGAAGTTGCCTTTAACCTGTTGAGAGTTGAAGGCTTCCTTTGGGTTGAAGGGAGCACAGTAGATACATGTTCCAAAGTATGGAATATGTAGTATTCCATACTTTGGAAGCATGTAGTATTCAAAAGTATGTAATATGCCTGGAAAGTCCATTTTACTAATGGGCCAGTGGAAGCAAACAGCACTCCACATGTAGCTTGTGCAGGCATGTGTGGTTCTGTCCCTAGTAGCAACACTCATGGGTCTTCCATACCCACTAATTTCAACTGGATTGTAAACAGAAGCAAGAGATCAAATCAATGGAGGAGGTGGCAAGATAAGCCAGGAGTCCTGCCTGAGTGCACAGGTTGTAGATCGAGACATGTCTGCCAAACAACCACTGTACGAGCAACAATCTGATGGGGGAATGTGGAGAGGGAGAATAGCCTGCAAGTCAATTATCTTTTTAGATACTTCTCTTTGTCATGATCATCAACCTTGAGACTAACATTAGTCATTATTTGTATAGCTCAGTTGTGACTCTTTTATTTTAAACTGATGCAGCATTCAGCAAAGCTGTATATCACACTTTTGGAAAGGGCACAGTTTTTAAGTTTACATGGGAAAATGGCATAAGGTGAGACAAAACGGGAAAGCCTTTAGTTGTGTAAAGTAATACAGACAGAGGATGTAGTTATGAAATTTATTCCTGGTGCCATGAGAAGTGAGTAGGGAGTAGGGAGGTGGGTTTGGGCCACACAGTTCTTCAACACTTCAGACTGAGAGCCACCACTGTTGTCCAACAGAAACACAGTAAGCAGCCCTAAAATGGTATCTGGAAATTATTTTTGTAGTAATTGATTTCACTTTATTGATTTTATTAGTTTGTGATGAGCAATATATTTAAATCTTGTGTATGTCCTCTTTTTCCTGTTACCATTTTACCTTTGGTGCAGGAGTAGGGCAGTAAGTCCTAATAGCAAAGGGACTTAGGGTAGGCTTGTGACATGGCCCTGCATAGACACTTAGGCTGCCTGTCAGTGAACTAGTTCAGGCGTTATGAGTAAAAGCAATTTAGGCATATTTCCACTGTGTCTTGCAGACAGACTTCCAGAGCCAGACAGAGCTAAGAGAGATGCTGTGGAAAATACATTTGCATAATTCAACCAGTTGACATTATCTGATAAAAGAAACATAGACAAAGAGCTTCAAGAAGGTTAGAACTGAGATGGCTGTAATGCCAAAATAGCACTGCCGCATATGGGCCTTAGCCTCATAAATCAGCACCTGGTAGCTTTTTGCTGGCAGTTACCTGAAATTCAGTATGCTACCATGCAAAAAAGAATGTTTTTTTCCGGGCTTCTTGAAGACATATTGCTCCTCCTGCTTGGGGAGAAGCACCCATAAGTGTGTGTTCAATTTAACATGCACTAATTCATAATCCATAGATTTAGTATCAATGAATGCATTTATTGAGAAAAAGCATAATGGGAGAGTTGAAAGAAAGAAGGATGAGGACAAGATCTGCATTTCCTGCTTTTCCATTTTTCTTCCATAACTGTATTTTCTCTCCCTGCTTCAGAGCCTTTACCACCACCACAGCTTTCATTTCTTCTTTTGCTTTCCCCCCACATCTCAGGTTCATGTGGATGACTTCCCCCTGCTTCTTCAGGTGTGCCACCATCCAATAGCTCTTAATTTGTCCTCCTCATGATTTTTCAGGAACCTCATACCCATTGCCACCCTCCAGCCTGCCTCATGCCCCAAAGTTCATCCTCCTAGCCCTTCTCCCCAACTTCCCAATCTGTCTCAGGCTCCACATCACCTTAGTAAACTATTTCTTATTTTCTTGACTTTTTTATGTGCTACCCTCTTGGTTTTTTGAGAGTAAATAACATTCTTTTCATTTTTCTTTTCAGAATGAGTTTCAGAATTCAAATCTTTGCTATACATACATATATACACATTTATTTTATTTATTTATCAGATCTTCACTCTTGGACCTTCACAACTCAGAAAGGTGACTCTGGAACCCCTGTTCTCTAGAGCGAGATTCTGGCATTTAGCAACTGCTTTGCTCAACATACCATTTAAAATAAGGTGAGTAAATAGAACTTTCATACGCAGACCATCTGCATTTCCCTTCTCTCTGATCAAAAACCTCAACCATGTTCCACCTGACTCCTCCAGCAGAACCAATGAGAATCACTCCTCCTTTCTCATTTCAGCTATAATTTCCCCTATAATACTCTTGGGGTAGTAGGTTCCATTTCACACAACCTCTAGAACTGCATGCATTATAAATTTTGTTCTTACATTTAACTGTAAGTCAGTGCATTGCATCATGCAGTCTTACAATTAAATCCCGAATTTAGGCTACTAATGAATCCTTTTTAATGAACTAACATAAAATTTCAAATATATCTTATAAAAAATAAATACACATTTCTCAGAATCTGAAAGTGATTTCTGGAAAATTGTTGTTCCTGTCATTTTGCCTCTTGATAAAATACTAACAGAGTTTCATAAGACAAAAAGAAGACATTCCTTCTGCCAGATTTCAACACCTACTGCAAATAATGGAAGTGTGAAGAGAATTAAAAAAACAGGCAGGAAGAATCCTGTGTATGGTAAAAAATTGACCACCTTAATCTGTATTTCAGAATCCCTTCTTTCCTCTCTTATGACGGTGATGCCCCTTCTTGCAATGTGTTTTTGGGGTTTTTTTTATGTATAGCATGGCATATGCTAAAGGTAGCATATGGTACATATAAGCACATGCATGAATGTGTTACATATGCTTCCTGCACTATATATGTACGTAGCACATAGCATGACCCAATATAGTTTTATAGTGCTGACTGTGACTGATGTTTTCAGGTGTGCTCAGTAGGTAGAAAGCAATCAGATGCACATATTACATGCATCTGCATGAAAACTAGCATTTTGCAACAGTGATGCAGAAAGACCTAGGACAAACCCTCATGCTACTAATGCACAGTAACCATCTTTATAATGTTCTTAAGTGCTGCAGAAGATCTACGGTGCTTGCTATGTTCTGTAACCACATTTTCACAGCTCTGTTCTTGCATTTAGTAGCCCTTTTACTTTGCCTTTTCAGCAGTCTGGAGTAAGATGTGCAAGCAAATGTTATGACAATTAATATTGACAGACCAGAAAATGCTTCCCCTCATCAGGATTAGAACTTCTGGGGTAGGATTTTATAGTGACTGAGGTGTTGAAAGAAAGTGGGGAAGAGATATATTCTTGTCTGATATCAAAAAGGCAGCTGTTAACTGTCTGAGAAGGTAGGTAAGGTCTAGCAACAGTATCTCAAGTAGATATTGGTGTGTCTCAGTAGCACATATCTATGTAGGCAATCATTGCACTCATAGGAGTTCAGGTCTCTGCTAAACTAGAGACACCGGCACTTGGAAGTAAGCAACCTGAAGAAAGCTGGCAAGTATCTGGAGCAGCAAAGAAATAGTCCCCTTCAGAAATGATTTAGGAAGGCAGTGAACTGATACCAGGCATAAATGAAATGAAAGAATGCCTCAACCTGGGGTTCAGTTGGAATTTCAATGCAGATCTCTTGGATCCTGGCACATTGGCATGACAGCAATGCCTTTCATAAAAAATGCCATTTGTTGTAGTCTTGCTCTTGAAGCATCAAAATGGATTCTGCGTAACACTTCTTTGGTCTATTCTCTTGCTAGAGCAAACTTCTGGTCAGATATGTTCCACCAGACTGGACTTGTAAGGAGTACTCTCCAGTTCCTTGAAGGCTGGCTCAGCAGCCGGCTAAAGACAGCAGTTCAATCAGATCCAGGCAAAGGTGAAGAGCACCAGACACTGACTGGCACATTGAATGAAGGTGTAGAGGGGAAAAAGGACATTCACGGGATCTGGTTACCCCTTAATATTGGTTCACAGGTGATGATGTCTAACATACAATTGGCATGATAATGCATGAGACTTGGGAGCTACCTGCATTAACAAGCTGATGCTCTGTTAAAATAAAAAATCATTTTTTTATTTCTCCACAACATTTTTCCAGTAAATACATACAAATAATTAAAAAATGAGGAGAAAATGGAGTGAAAAAGAACAAATAGACTTTGACTGCAGGGGGAAATGATGACAGATTTCATATTAAGTTGCCTGTTACTTCCCATAATTAAAGCATCATGCAAACTTTTCTTTGAAAACCTCTCATTTACATATAAACACAATACAACACGTTTCTAATGAGGAACGGGAAGCTATCTCTACTGCCAAACTGAACAAATTGGCTTTGATTTTCAAAACCACTTGAGATTCAGATGCCTAATTAAAATGAATAGGAATAAGACATCTGACTCAATGTGCAGCTCTAAAAAAAACCCTCCACCTATTTGATTTTATCTTCCAAAAAAACATGAATTCCACTAGTTCAGAACACGACCCAGTTTGAGACCACTTCATTCACTCTCTAGGCAATTCATATGAGTCAAATCTAAAAGTCTATGCCTACACGTATAAACAAAAGCAAACCACAACAGAATTTTGAACACTGGTATGCAGTTGTCCAATACTGTTAAATTGCTGGCATACTCCCCAGAATGGTTCTGGTCCAGGCTAGCCAGAGTCTCCAAAACAATTCCCAGCCACAGTCTGGGGAATGGCATGGGCCCTGTCAGTAAAAGCTCTGCCCATTTGGTGGGCTTCCTCTGGCCCAGTTTTCTAGCATTATCCTGTTAAACTGTTGGCCCACATATACACCAGCAAGCCATGCTGCAGCTTCCTCTTCCTATCCATGTGGTTGAAATCTTATCTTGGCTTTTTTGAGGGTTGGTGAGGAAGGTTTGCAATACAAGGTTTGTAAATGATGGCTGTCATAAGTAGTTGTGTGTTGTGCTAGCATGCTTGTATTGTATTCTACTAACCTTAGACTAAAGGTGGCTTCAGAAGATGTCAAAGGCTGTCTGGCACCAACACAAGCAGTGGAAGCGGGAGCGGGAGAGGTGCCAGGAGCCACTGAATTTGGGACTGCGGCAGGAGCTGCAGGTGACATGCAGGAGTACCTAGCACTCTCCATGGAGGCTGAAGGACTTGGGCAGGAGGGAAAGGATGCAATAACCTGTTTTGTTGCAGGTATGTGAAGTATTGCGCATGGAGCAGAGGTGAGGAGAGTGTGGCGTGTATATTAGGTTAGAAAAGCAATGAATAGAAAGATGCAAAGGCCTGTGGGATGCAATCCGAGTCAGGGCTTTGCCCACCACCTTGCAGTTGGTATATGGCCACTGCAAGGGGGAAAGAGAGTTCAAGTGTATAGACATGGGCCATGTCATGCCATATGGCCTCAGGCTAAAGAGTATTCCTAGACCCATTTCTGTTACTCAGATAGATGTAGCAAAAGCTACTTAGGAGGATAAATCAAGAATGATAGTATAACTCTTTGGTGAAGCAAGAAGGCTGATGTTGGTCCACAGAATGGCAGGAAGGACATGACAATGTAAAAACTATGGATGGAAAGAGGTAACATATATGAAAGGAAAATGGAGACGGAGAATGAACAAAAGAATGAAGGGAGAGAGGAAGAAGAGGGCAGGAAATAAAGAGGCAGAGAAAGGAACAAAAGGCAAGTGCATACTTCCAGGTTAATCAGCTTTAGTTTATTTATTCATATGCATTTATTATATTGTATTTCCTTGGTACACAGCCCATATTCTTATTTAGAGAGAAGGGAATGACAGAATACTGTGCAGCAGGGATTTGCACATTACTTCATCCATTACTGGGCATGTTATTGTTTTTCAGAGGTTTATGCATTTTTTAAAACAGCATGCCCCAGCAGCAGGAAATTCAGTATTTAAATTTTAAACAGAAGGTTTGAGTGAACTTAGGCCTGCAGTCTTGACACTTTCTTGTTCCTCTCTGTATACAAGCTCAGTCTGCTGTGGCTGGGGCAGGAACTGAACAGGAGATTTTCAGAAAAAGACATCGAGGGAGAGTGAAGATATTAAAGGATATTGTCATGCTGTTGAAGAATATTTTCATGCTTTTCTGAACCTGCTTGCAGTACTATGTATCAGTGATCATTGTGCTGTCATTAGGGTTAAAAAGCTTGACTGTAATTCTCTCATGTAATTCAGGAGATTGGATTTCTACTCTAGCTTCTCTGTGCGACCAGTAGAAATGAGTTAATCACTCTGCAGCTATAATTAGTGGATATGAATCAACGGATACATTTGGAAAACATATTGATATACACTTATGACAAGTGTTTTAGATGTGCTGAATATTATTGTCATAGGAAAATAATTATTTTTCAGAACTCCCTGGGCCCTTTTGGCAGGAAATAAACCACGGTCATAAGACAAATACTGTCCGCATATCTGTCTTCCCTTAAAACTTTAATTGTGTATCATTTTACCCTTCAGTTCCTTAAAAATAATATGGTTTATGACACAGGGGTCAAATAGAATTCCAGAGGTAACCTGCGTTTCAGAGTGATGTTATCCACGGTTCTACAGCAGTTTCTGAAGTCCTTCAACATTAGAGTGAGTTGACAGCACACCTTATGTAACAGCACTTCTCACCATTTTTAAGAGTTTTTAGAACAATAACTAAAGTTATCAGATGAATGCTAATAAATGAATCAAATTAACTTAGCAGTTAGCAGGTTTAAAACTAAAGAAATTGGCAGTTCACACAGTGTATAACTAAACTGTGGAAACTTTTGACATAAGGAATTGTGTGAGTGCTAACTTTCCAGGGATTCATGGACAGATTCAAGGAAGAAAAACCCATGGTTCTGTGAAGCAACCTGAGATGAGCTGAAGACCTTTTTTCTAAGTAGCTGTTCAGTCTCTTTGATTCTGAGATACATTTGTGTGAAACTGTGTCAGAATGCAGTATCTATTTTAAATACGAGGTTCATTTTCCTTCTCTACCATTTTCTTTGCTACCCCAAAAAATCCATAAGATGATGCCACACAACTAACAGTAGAAATTCCCCAAATTTAGTGATTCTTTTAATTCTTGTGGAATATTTGCTTCCGACAAGTAGCTAGGTATTGTCAAAATCATGCCATTTTTTTCAGCAGCTGGAACAGGAGGAGGTGGGGATTAAGCCAAGCTGTGGATCAATTGATAAGAGCTGAGGAAACCAACCAGGAAGATCATCTTAGAATGGAAATTGTAGTATATAAAAGAAATAGTGTCTCACTAGCTACTGGTTTCCTTGCCCACATAGCAAGAGTCTACCTCTGCGCTGCAGGTGAAGAGAGATGCCATAGTCCAGAAAAGATGTTCTGCAGGGAAGCGTAGGGAAAAAAGGTACTTTGAATTTCCTGTTCTCAAGCCCTCTGACTGCAAGTCAGAGCATTTAGATGCTTCTCTCCTTGTCCTTTTGTCTGAAAAGCAGTTACTTCTGAGTCCCCTTACAAAAAGTGAGTCTGTTAATTTTCACTGTAGTGTTTCCAATAGGTGAAATGTAGCAGAAATCTGATGCTACTAGAAATAGTACTGTGGACTACTCAGACTGAGAGATGATTCTGACATATACATCTTACTTCTTGTTGCCCAAACACAGTAGGATGATGAAAATTAGGTGAAGAGAGCTTTACCAAACCTGTGACTTTGAAGCATCTCCCACTCAGCAAACTTTTACAGAGCTCTCTTTAATTCCCATTGAACTTGTTGGAATGTGGTTTACCAGGCATTTACAGAAGAGAGGTCTGAGTGAAGTGGCACAAACTAGGATAATAAAGAACCTGAATTCCCACTAACTATTTATATGTTACATCTATCCTATCTGAGTTATTTATAACAAAAAATATTTTTAACAGACATGTATTTATGTCAGGATCAAAGTAGGGATGAATAAATATTTTATATGAGTAGATTTGCCAACTAGCTTGTCTTTGGATCAGTAAGGATGAATTTAAGTGCATGTAGAGAACCATTTTTAAAAATATAAAGACAGAAAATTTAAAATCAGTGTTTTCTAAACAAAATATTTCCATTTTTTTTTTAAAGAGCTTCTGTTGGAGCAACATTTTGGGTTTTAGATAAAAATAAAGACAAACAGCTGAAGAAAATAACCTTTTACTGTTTTGGTTAGAGAAACAAACAGAACATGCTTTTGATTGTTCTTAAGTGAAATGTTTTTCAAATTTTTCAAAAATTGGCTGGTGCAGTAAAGGAAAGTCAGTGCAAGGATTTTCTTCAAGGATGTAGTCTGAGAAGAATGTAAGTAAAAGAAAAAAAAAGCCTATTTGCTATAGAACAGTAAATTAAGAAATATAAAAGAACTGAAGAATAGAAAACAAACAGAACATGCTTTTGATTGTTCTTAAGTGAAATGTTTTTCAAATTTTTCAAAAATTGGCTGGTGCAGTAAAGGAAAGTCAGTGCAAGGATTTTCTTCAAGGATGTAGTCTGAGAAGAATGTAAGTAAAAGAAAAAAAAAGCCTATTTGCTATAGAACAGTAAATTAAGAAATATAAAAGAACTGAAGAATAGACAGATTTACTGCTCTTATTAAATGAGTCAACCAAAAAAAAAGCAAGCATGAAAACCTATTAGAACTAAATTTGTGCCATTTTAAGTTGATGCATATTACTTGGATCCATAAATGGAGGTCATCACTGCCAAAAATAATGGTACAAGTGCTTTTGTTAACTTCAAAATTAATCATGCATGGTAACTGCAGATGAGTGAAAATTGTCAAATAAAATAATTTCTGTGAAATATTTACTTAACCCCCATCTTATCAGCTTTTTACTAATTTTTTTTAGAAATCTACATTGGTTACTACCAGTGGTTAAAAAAAAAAAGTTTTATACTAAAAATACCTTCTCCACACCATACTGTATTCTCCACAACTGCACAAAAGAGCTATTTCATCAACACAAAACTTAAAATATATTGCTGATTCAGTTATATGTTATATTCATGTATAACAATAGATGTTATATACCGCATATAAGGAAATTATTATGAAGAGTTGGTGTCACTTGTTAGGTATTAATTTTGTTTTCTTTAGTTACTTGCTGTATTTTTAGTAGACTTATGGAGAGAATATAGCATTTAAAAAATATCCCCAGTCTGTTGGGAATGCTGGTAGATTCCCAAATGTCTATCTGAAATATATTCCCTATGGAGAGTTGATAATATGTTATCTGATAGTATTCTGTAGAACTGAAAATTGAAAAATAAAAACGTTGGCCACAGAAATGAGCTTTGTTTATAACTATGATTCGGGAGACTGTATTTTTGTCTATATTCTCTTGATACCATCTTGCCCAAAATAAGATTTCCAGTTTGCTTTAAAATAATTGTTCAGATTATCTGAGACTTTTTCAGCTAAATTGTAAACACCGATTAGCATTAAAGGAATCCTTAGGTAGATGTCCTGGACACTGTATTATCTCCTGTACATGGACAGATCTCAGATGCTGTATAGAATTTTAGGCAGGAATGTGTTCTTATATTGATAACAATTATCTCCCCTGAATACCACAATAAAATTAAAAACCTGGGTCTCCAGATTTCCATCCAGTTTGGTATGTGCTTGATTCAGCTGGGTACAGAAAAAGTCATAGAATCATAGAACCATAGAATCATGGAATGGTTTGAGTTGGAAAGGACCTTAAAGATCATCTAGTTCCAACCCCCCTGCCATGGGCAGGGACACCTTCCACTAGACCAGGTTGCTCAAAGCCCCATCCAACCTGGCCTTGAACACTTCCAGGGATGGGGTATCCACAACTTCTCCGGGCAACCTATTCAGTGTCTCACCACCCTCATAGTGAAGAATTTCTTCCTTATGTCTAATCTAAATCTACTCTCTTTCAGTTTAAACCCATTACCCCTTGTCCTATCCAAGTCCCTCTCCAGGTTTCTTGTAGGACCCCTTCAGGTACTGGAAGGCTGCTAGAAGGTCCTCTGATCATCTTCGTGGCCCTCCTCTGGACTCACTCCAACAGGTCCATGTCCTTCTTATGTTGGGGGCTCCAGAGCTGAACACAGTACTCCAGGTGGGGTCTCATGAGGGCAGAGTAGAGGGGGAGAAACACCTCCCTCAACCTGCTGGTCACGCTTCTTTTGATGCAGCCCAGGATACGGTTGGCCTTCTGGGCTGCAAGCACACATTGCCAGGTCATGTTGAGCTTAAGTCAAATTTGAAGAGATTTTTTCAAAAATATGCTCCACTCTCATGCTCGTGAGAAAGAAGTGATAATTGCTATTAGATATTTGTCTGGCAAATAATTAAATAAAAATTGATATTTCTTTCATGATCAGTCATTACAGCTCTGGTTAGGGGAAAATTTTGATAAAAAAATCAGGAAGCTTCCAATAAAAGTTGCTGTCACTAGGTACATATAGCTATTTCTAAAATTTTTTTTACACAGAAAATATAAAAAATAGGTACAATTTGAATTCTTTTAGACTTAAACAATAATAACATATTTACATTTTTAATTTATTTATTATTTAAAAGCTGCATGATAAATATTAAAAGTCAGCTATTAAAGTGTAGTTATGTGCTGAACTGGGCCACAGGCAGAATTATTGTATTAGAGTGTTAGCAGTTAGACTATCAGAAGAGCTATTTATCTTTGAAATTTGTAATTGCTGTTGACAACGATGGATGAAAATATGCTGAACCACTCCAGTTTGGACTCTAGCCGAGCTGGCAGGAGTTTCTACATGTCTGCCCTCAGCCCTAAACTCCCTGTCTCTGCATGAAGGGTGGAAGAATCCCTGACTCTCACTTCTGAACCACCCAGGTGAGCTTTTCAGTCCTCATTTTTACTTCATTTCAAAATACAGAATTTTGTGTGTATAATATGTATTCCTTCAATATTGTTTTTTCAGGGTTTTTTTCCCCCATTAGACCTTAAAGAGATTTTGTTTTCCTCAATACTCGCCTTTGTCTTGTTAATCTTGTGATTCCTCTAAGTTGCCTTATTGGGCTGCTTCTTCAGTCTCTCTCTGTCGAAACCACAGACCATCAAACCTGTGAAACTACAATTCCTCCTAATGGCTACAACCATTTTTTGTTCTGCTTGTGTGATGACCATGCATTTAAAAAACATTTCAACCACACTGTTGTAAAAGTGGGATGGAAACGAAGCAGCAGAATTTGCCATGCCCTCTTGCAGATCCCATGCTCTTATACCTGGCCCCTGTGGCTCTAGTTCAACCTCCTGGTGGCAGATGTATTGGAGAAGAAGAAGATGGCAATTTCAAGGTACAAATCTAGTTCCAGGGGTGGCTCACTGATCCAGTCACCCAGATAACAACTTCTCCCTTACCCCACCATCTGGCAAACTCTGAATCCTTTGGGTCCTTCTCTGGGGAAGAGAGTTGGTCTTCAAATTACTACTACCCCACCAGAGAGCTCATCCAGAATTAATGGATATTGGTTGAGATTTCTTAGGGTTTGTGACAAGCTGTAATGACATTTTTCAAGACCCCACCCAGCTGACTTGGTGCTTTCTCAGAATAATGGTTATTACTTAGAGCCATATAGCATGTGAGTACAGGCACTCTAAAGAGACAATGATTTATGGAGACTGGAATTTGTTTTACATGGTCTGCATTCACAGCCCAGCCTCCACCCCATCTGTACTAGTGTATCATTAGTAAATGCAATGATACTGACAGCAAAAGATCTTCTGCTGACAGCTGGTTTCACAAAGCTGTAGAACCTAGAAAAAATTAGAAAACCTGATCTTATAGTTAAGCACCTACCCATGAAGTTCAGAAGTGCTGCTTAAGCAGTATTTTGTGTTCCCGGTAAGTGTTTCAGATGCAGAAAGTTTTCGGTGCATGTTGAACTGAACTGCTACAGGACTTGGGATACTTTAACAAAAATTAATATCAAGATGTCACTTCCAGAAAGTATTTTTTTCTTGCTGTAGTAATACTTCAGGCATTTGACACAAATTGCTTCAAAACACCACACCCACACCAATTTCTCAATGTGGTATAGAAACAGGTTCAGTTTTAATTCTGGAAGGGAAAAAAAAAAGTGATGAATTGTGAAATACTTTCAGGTGAACTACTGTTCTAGATTAAAGATGAGTTTAATTACAGTATTTTCATACAAAATATTTCTACAGATAAAATACTCAGCCGTGTATCATTAGTAAATGCAATGATACTGACAGCAAAAGATCTTCTGCTGACAGCTGGTTTCACAAAGCTGTAGAACCTAGAAAAAATTAGAAAACCTGATCTTATAGTTAAGCACCTACCCATGAAGTTCAGAAGTGCTGCTTAAGCAGTATTTTGTGTTCCCGGTAAGTGTTTCAGATGCAGAAAGTTTTCGGTGCATGTTGAACTGAACTGCTACAGGACTTGGGATACTTTAACAAAAATTAATATCAAGATGTCACTTCCAGAAAGTATTTTTTTCTTGCTGTAGTAATACTTCAGGCATTTGACACAAATTGCTTCAAAACACCACACCCACACCAATTTCTCAATGTGGTATAGAAACAGGTTCAGTTTTAATTCTGGAAGGGAAAAAAAAAAGTGATGAATTGTGAAATACTTTCAGGTGAACTACTGTTCTAGATTAAAGATGAGTTTAATTACAGTATTTTCATACAAAATATTTCTACAGATGAGATACTCAGCCAAAGTAGGTGGCTTCTGAATAATAAAATTGGTGTTCTTGCTAACATTTCTTTTAATAAATGAGTAACATTAAATGGTATTGTTATTCAGGAAACTAAAACACTGTTTTAGTCTTTTGCACCAGGAGCAACAGACTTTATTCTCATCCTAAATCTAAACCACAGCACTATACCAGCTACTAGGAAGAAAATTAACTCTATCCCAGCCGAAACCAGGACATAGAGCTAAAACTACAAAGAAGGAGAAGATTGGGAACCCTGAGCTGAGCAGCAACACCCAGGCCTCTGATGAGGGTGCAACACACAGTGCAGATCTCGTCCGTGGAAAGGTTACCCTGTTTTGGTCATTCAAGATCTTACAGGATTTTCTTAAAATAAAACAGTTCTAGTAATAATTTTAACTAAAGGGGATGTTCATGTGAGAACTTCTGGATGAACTTTTAGATAAAGGCAAGGATGTGCAGGTGGCACAGCGGCTGGTGCCAAGCAGGAGCTGCCTGCAGGCTCCTCTGCTGCAACGAGATGGATGAGGTGACACCACAGCCACAGGATACACACACAGCGCAGCACAGCACAGGCCTGCGCCTGCCCATGTGAGCTGCAATGTGGATCACCAGCTCCTCCATGTACAACAGTCTCCTGGTCAAGATCGCTACAACTAGCAACACTATTTCAAGAATCCAAAACAATGGGGTTGATGGTCTTTATGAAAATTAAACCGTTTTGTACATGCAAAACTGAGAGTATGAGAGTGCTATTGTACATGATAAATTTGTCTAAGTTGCAAATACAAGGACAGATCTTGAGAGTGCCTTTGGGTTATCCAAGGCTGCTGTAAATAGACAGCATTCATCTGTTGTAAGTGGAGCTGTAATGATAACCACCAGCTAAAGATCTAGCCCTGTGACCCAGGCTTCTTTACCCCATACATACACTAATGAAAAATTGATCCAAACAATAGGAGTCCTTTGGAATTCCCATTATCTATGTTTCCATGAGAGCTTAAATTTTAAATTAGGAGCAAGAATTGGAATATAAACACTCTCAGAATGTCTTATAATTTATTTTGTTACTGATGGTTCAACTCTGCCCCTTTTTGGTAAACCATACCAGGAAGGGAGGGAGGGAGGGAGGGAGAGAGAGGATACAATAACTGGACGCCTGCAGGATCTACATGGATTCATGTGGCAGAGATAAAAATCTGCTCTTGGACATGAGGACTCTTGCTGCAGTCTCTGGTTGCTCTTTGCTTCTCTGATGTTTTCACTTTCTGGGAAGGAAGATATTTTCCCTTTACTCAGGCTTGACACAATTAACTTTTCTGCAGTCTGAGAGGTGAGGTTTTAGAAGGGTTGTAAGCTCTCTCCTCTCATAAGGTCTAGGAAGCTGAAGCAGACATTCAGCCTGGCTGCTGGCAGAGGGAGGAAATGACCAGATGGATGTTCACTCTCTTGCCTACCTCCTCTGTCACCCTTGTCCTAAGCAGGCCATGGTGAAGCCATGTGCTAAATAACACAATCCTTAGGGCTCCTGTATGGCAGCACTTGCTACAGCTTTCCAAGCCAGTTGCAGAAAGCACTTTCATTGGTAATGCAGAAAGTTAAGGTCTTTTGGGAAAAGATATTCCTCTTTGGGAGACTTGTTTATCTTAAGCAGCAAAAACTGCTCCAGCATTTGTACTTATAAAGCAATGATTGAGAGCAAATTTTGCCACATACTACAAAGCTATGTATGGGATAAGAAACTATGTTTACATCCTGAGCAGGCTTATCTGACCTTAGGTGGTCAGTAGCGAACTGGCATATTACACCTGCAAATCTCTCTTCATCCTGAGGATTTACTGCTGCTATAACCTCCCTGCAGCAGAGAAATGGACCTTTTTCCCAGCAATTCCTGGCGGGAAACAGTCATGTATCTCCTCAGACGTAATCTTTTCTAGTGGCTACTGTGGGGAAATAAAACTTACTTGCTTCCTAGCTGAGCTCAGCTATTCACTGTAGCAATAAAATGTACTTTTGAAACAGAAATCTTGAGGTTTGATCCTCACTGGTAAGAGGAATATTAGGTAGCCAAACGTCTTTCATTAATTTTACGCTGAGGAATAGACACAAACTGGCATATGGAAGAGACAGGTGGTTCAGTGCAGAGTACCATGAACAATGGGTTTTCTTGGTCTAAGAAGGTAACAGAAATAGTGCATTTTATCCCTCCATAATATGCTATCTTAATTATGAGGCACATATTCTGACCCAAGTCTTCAGAAAACATACTTTTTTCTACAATTTTACATTTTTTTTTAGTCACACAAAATATGCTTAAACCATTGCTTACAGATGTGGTTAAGAACAAACCTCTGTAGGTATATATATGGAGTATACCAATCTATACACCATAAGCTATAATCTGCATTCATCCTTCCTTTCAGTGTGATTGCTACAAGGTGGAGCTTGCTGTCAAAAATCCCATGTTAGTTTTAAGAATAAAGCAAGATAACACTATTGCAAGAGATAGAATGCCTGTAGACTGACAGAAAAGTAGCTGTGACTGTGAGATCACCAGAACTGAAGTGCTGTTGGAAAGCAGGTGAAGGGATGAGGTAATTTAGGAAAACACTTGACAATCTGTCACATGTCTCATTATGTTGTGTATGCTGTCCATGAAGAGGTAAAACACAATGCATACCCAGGCATGAGATAAGTATCACCTGGCATTAAGCTCTCAAAAAGCTATGGATTTAAGTCAAATACAGTTTTCTAATGCCATGTAAGAGCTGCAGGCTGAATGAGTTTGGAGTTACTCACCTACACTACAGAAGCTGCAAACAGAATTGCACTCCACACCTGGAGTACTGCATCCAGTTCTGGGCCCCCCAGACATTTGGTGACACTGAGGAAATGGAATTAAAGAGCTCCCTGAAAAATGACAGTTTATGTGAACCAATCAGCAAACAAGGCAGTTCAATTTCTCAACGTCAGAGTACCAAAACGGGAGTTCACACTTCAGTTACACTGGGCTTTGACAGTCTGTAGCCATGAGCTGAAATGTGGTGGAAGGGTGACCGAGGAGCAGCTTGCTTTGCATCTGGCTGTTCGGTAACTTGCACATAAGAAGACATCAGGCTCTAGGGCCTTCTATCCTTTTGCATTTCATAGAAAGGTAAGATTTCATAGAAAGGTAATAAAAGGTGACGATACTTCCCTTTGAGATTTGTGGACAGTATGACCATGCGTAATATGCAGAGGATAGGCTTAAAACACCACAGCCATTCTTGTTTAAACTCAGGTTTTGGGGAGTACCTTCACCTTCATAGCTCTCCTCAGGATCTCAGACTTCACCAGAGCCACAGTGATTGAGCTGCAGCATTCTTCTGAGTTTGCATGCACTGACTGTAACGGCTTTCCCTGGCCTCATCTCAGAACCTCTCTTGCAGCCTCAGCTTTCTGGGCATTAACAGTTTGATATGAGTATTTCTATATGTGTTGGGCACCCATACTACTATTTCCTTTTTCAGCACTAATCTTCTATTTTATGTTAGCATAAGGCTAACATTTTATGTTAGCATAAGGCCATATATAAGGCCAACTGGCTGCTGTTGGTTTTAAAGGCATTTTCATTTGATGACAATATTTATATGATGTTCCGGTTGGCTAGATTGAAACCTCCATCCTTTTTTTTTTTCCTGTGAATACAAAAATATATAACCAATTACAAGGAATACTTACTTGAATACTTGTAGTAATTAATTTGCTCCATGACTCAGACAGACAAGTAACCTTTAAAGAAGGAAAAAAAACAAACAAAATAAAACCTTGCAGATGAAAAAAGTGATATTGTTTTTCTTAACAGAAACACTACTAAGACTCTCACAGCTATCTAGATTTTTCCTCCCATTGCTATCAGAGAAACTCTAACCCCATGACTACAGCTACACAGTAGCAACGAGACTGCTCTGAAAAATCAGACAGGTATTTCAGACCTGTCCAGGCTCAACTAGAGCATACGGGACCCTGTAGCCAGCCGCTGGCTACTCTGCATGTACTCTGCCTGCTAGCACAGAACTCAACAAATAGGATGGAGAGCATGTAAGGCTTACAGCAACTCCTGTTATTAGTAATAAAAATGATGAGTGTCTTTGATGAAGGCCCGTCAGTTTTTTTTGAGTTCAGATGAAAAGAATAACTGAAGAAAACAGATTCAACACTTCAGAATATATTAAACAAACAAACAACAAAATACACAAAAGTTTAGATTTTGACAAGCTGCACACAAAAGCATCCTTTTGTACAGGGAGCAGGAGTCCCCATGCTGCAGCGTGACAGATGTTTCTTAGGAGGAAAACACAACCTTTCATGCTACCTTTAGCTCTCTGTAACAGTAATATTAGTAGGTGGGTGCTGCCTTCAATTCCACCATTTTGTTGGGGTTTTTTCATATGAATTCACTAGTTACCCTCTGTGGGAATAACATAGCTGCTGCTTGATTCACAAGCTGATGCAGTCTGTGAAAATATGGCACCGGGTGGTGAGGGCCTTGGAAATTAAATCTCTTAGGTTAATACAAATGTCTGACCCTGCATATGAAGCAGTACAGCCACGAAGTTTAAAATGAGCAGCAGCTTCCTTAACACTTTCCCACTCACCCAAATTGAATTAAATATGTCAGGATGAGCGGTAAAAATATGTATGATGTTTCATGTTTCTTTGTCTAGCTGTAAAAGGTGTGTTTCTAGGCACCTGAGAAGAAGCCTGACTACTTTATGCTCTCATCAAGGTAGGAGGACTCTGTGAATAGAGAAGGGATTGTACCAACTGAGAGCATTTGAATATGTGTGCCTGAAAGGAGCTTCAAGAGACAGGGAAGAAACCTTCCATGTACCTACAGACTTGGGCATCCTTCCGTGTGGTAGAACCAGGGAGCAAACTGAAACACCAGGCCTCAGAGAAAGTCAAATGCTTTCTATGGACTCAAAGTTTATATCTACACTAATCAACTGAAAAAGGCCAGGGCATGATCTGAAGCACTGTCATATGAACAGCCATGTTGCTTAATTGCTATTGCTCTCCCTGGCATGATTTGATCTATGCCATCTAGCACACTCTCAAGCAACATTCAGAGGATACAGTTGGTCCAAAGACTGTGCTCCTAATAGGCAACACGGCTGAGGTTTCCCTTTTGTGGGTGAGAAGAATGTTTAACCATGTGAATGCATGCCATGCTCTGCCATCTGCCACATGGAACAGGAAGATATAAGGTGACCTAGCTGAGTACTGAAAGACTAATCATGCTCTCAGCTACTGGAAAATGACTGGGCCCAGGAAGAGAAATGCTAATTATTGAAGATGGAAGAGTGGGTTCTCTTGTAGCTCCTATATTCAAAAATCTCTGCCTGATCCAACACACATGCCCCTGAAACTTCTTATTAAAAATGGAGTAGGCAAGGAAATTTAATAAAGTAAAGTTAGACCCTTTCACATTCTTTTAAATTAGTGTTGGGGATTATTGATGGAAATCTTAATTAGATGCTATAATTAGTTTGGAAAATTGCATAGTTTGAACTAGACCCATGTGTTATGTCCACTTGACAGAGAGAGACTGAAATTGCTTCAGTGTTTCTTCTGTTGTAGCTGAGAGCGTTTTGGCGGGCATTTGACAAGGGTGTTCTCGCCACAGATTTTAGATTCAGAAGTCACCATTATGACCATCCAATGTAACTTCCTGCAGCCTCAGAACCTAAAAAAAGCATACATAGCATTTATTGCTTTTGTCAGGGCCCTGAGTACACCAGTAGGCCTTCTGGCCCTGACCAACCTCACCTGGGGCCTCTCCCCATGCATACCTATGAGCCAGGGAGCTCATTTCAGCTCTGCTCAGCCTGGGACTTAGTCCCTGCCCCACTGACACTGCAGGAGTTCTGGTCTCCAGCTGAGCCACAGCCATGCCCTCATTGATCCAAGCCCTGACCAGCAGACTGATGACCCAGCTTGATCTCATCTGTGTCCTGTCACCACAAACTTGTCTGGCAACCCAGACTCTTGGCCAACCCTGGCTGCCACCCTTGGGCCTTCCTTGCTTATTTCACCCTGGGGACTGTGGGATGGGGCCCTGGCAGATGAGACCCATGTCCTGCTGTTCATGTTTTCATACTTGGTCCTCAGGTCCCTGTCCCTTAATGAGCAGCCAGCCATTGCTGTGCCCTGACAATTTTCACTAGATTGCTTGTAATTCACAATATAGACTGGATTTTCCTTGCAGTTATTGCAGCATAAATCAGGAGTAATATCATAGGAGATGATGTGATTTTCACCTCTGTAAAATCAGAATGTGCTCTACATGAAGTCCCAGATGTCCAATTTTTTATTACTTGTGTGACTTTCTTGTCTAGCTACCATAAGACTTATTTCTCCCTTGATACAAACACCTCAAGGAGAGGATATGCACCATATTTTATTAAGTAATCTTTAAAGGCTTTGAGTTTTTTCATGCTGCATGGTGCAGAGAGTAGCAGAAAAGGAGGAAAAATGATAACATGGTATAAATGTCAAAAGCTGAATCTTGAATTTTGAATCTTGCCTGCAGGAAGTATGAGCTGGTTGAGCAGCTGCGTGGCCAAGTCAAGAAACTGTGGGAGGAGGTGAACAGACTACACAGTGTCAGGGAAGATAAAAGAGAGCTCGATAGGATGATCAGAGGGATCCTGCAGAGACGAGAGCCCAAGTCAGTCTCACATCAGTCCCACTTCTAACCTAGTAACTCACTTGCACAATCCATCTTTAGAGGTCCTTTCCAACCCAAAATGTTCTATGATTCTATGATCATGAGGAACAAACAGTATCTGCCTTTACTGAAGCAAACATGAGTGTATGTGTTTAATAGTGCATTTTAACATTTTATTTCATGGGTTATATACTTAATTTGATACTAAATGCCTGCAACTCCTAAACTTTGAAGCCGTGTATTGAATACAGGTAAATTGCTTTGTAGGCATACAGAAACTAATTATGCCATTTGTAAATCCTGAATTGCACTAAAGATTTTTAATATATTTACTACTGATCAAATGGGTAATATGTAGCACTATTTGATAGCAACTGTTCTGAAGCCTACCATTATACAGATGTTTTTTATCCAGGTACTTGCATTCTATATCAACAAGGATATTTCCTGTATGCAATTCTTGTTTGCCATGTAGGAGTTATATAGTCTAGATATTAATCCTAAAACTGTAAGTTGCCTGATTTGAAAGATGAAAGTATGTACCTTGTTCCTTCAAATATAGTATGACAAATGAGTTCTTTCTAAATTTTTAAAATTGTCTCTTCAGCTGCTCCCTTCTCCACTGTACTTGCTGTAATGAATGAGACATTAAAATCAATGGGCCGTTAGAACAACCCTACAGTTAGATGAATTGATCTGTTCCAAATAAGTACATCAGTGAGTTTTCTTGTTTTTCTTTTAACTTGATTGCCATTCTTTATAAAATGTTTGAAAAGTCTTCTTCATTTACTAATGAAAGTTCTCTATGGGAAAGGCAACTGGCCTATTTGCTGTTTTTCAGCTCTCAGGAGCTCTTTGTCTTCTGGTCTACTTCACACCTTCTCTCTGTTGGAATATCAAATACTCCTAGCAAGTGGGCACATTGGCTAATCCCCAACCTCAGTATACTTAACAATTCATGGGGCTCTTGTCTTCATAAACAGTCCAGGTTACACTTTGCTTTTTCAGTTCTGCAGGAAAGTAATTCTCTTTCATCTTTCCAGGTCAAATAATATATGGATTCTCAGCTGGCCTTCATTAGATTCAGTGGTTTTTATTCAGAATTGCATGTATGAGGCTGAGATTTCTATGACTGCTCCTTCAGATAAAACAGAAACACCCCCATGAGCCGCCCCAAGCCACATGTGTCTCCTGAAGAAGAAGATGAGGCCCAGACCATTAATGTACACTGTGGGGTACTTCATTAGTGACTGAAACTTGCTAGACAAGCCAATGGCAAAGTCTTCTCCAGGAAGAAAAGGTGAGGTAGAAAAGCAGTAGAAGGTTCTCTGCTCTCATTTTTCCAGTAACAAATAGATGACCAGAAAATCATAGGCACAAATACTCACTGCCCTGACAATCTGATGCTCCATTAACATGCACCAGTGGTGCTATATTCTGTTAAGACTAGTGGGTCCAAGGATTTAGACCGAGCATTAGGTAAACTGCCTAACAAGCTACTATTATTATACTTGAGCAAATACAGTGGTACTGGTACCAGAGGGCCACCGTTTCACAACTAGGTTTTGCTGAACTTAGCTCAATTCTTACTCTAATCAAGAAGTCTGCTGCCTCTTTTCCCACCACACAGTAACATCTAAGCACACATTTTTATGAAGGATACAGCATAAATACTTGAAATTAGCCACTTGGAAGAAAAAGATACTTTCCATTCTACAAAAGATACTTTCCATTTTACATACCAGAAGAATTGTGCAAAGAGGGAAAAATTAAATGATACACATTTCCACTGCAGCTAGAAAACAAAATATAAAATGAAAATAAAGTGACACGAGGTTTTCAATTTTTCAGTCTAAAACATCAAATTCAACATTTGTGAGGAAAAAAGTTTAATAATTTAGATAGAATTTTCCTTTCACCAGTTGAGTTATTACAAATGCTGAAAAAGATTGGATAAGAACGAATAATTACTACCCAAATTAGAACTTTAATATGTAAATGACATATCTTTCTGTTCTATTCACCTTTGTCCAATTTATTCCACCTTGGCTTTATCTGTGAATCCTACCGCCCATTATCTCCTAGTGTCTGTTTTGTTCCACCTTCTTTTCCTATCCTTTTCCTTCCTTCCTTAATTTTATTTTCTTTTTTATTATTATTTTTAAGAGTCTGTTATGAAGCTATCTCTTTCTGCTGCAACTTTTAATTTCCTGACATGCATTAGTTTTTTAAAATGATTAGAACATCCGTAACTTGGCCTAAACACAGCAAAAATTAGACACTGTCTGCATTTGCTTTTCATTTTCCCTGTATTTCACACATATATATGTAAAATATATATGAATAATATATATAATTATATAAAATATATACACATCTATTTTTATATATATTATAATATATATTCCTTTTCAACCCAAACAATTCTCATGGCAAAACATTACAAATGTGATTAGAATTAATGATTCTACTAATAAGGGAAGAAATAGCAGTTGAAAATACATTTTTCTGTTTATGATTTACTTCTATTGATGTCAAAAGTTGAAGGAAAGGCCCATTCCCTTTTACCAGCTGGAGTGGTGGCTGACAGCTCAGCTGTGAGCTTTCCAGGCCCAAAGACTCAAGGGGATCTGGACAGTTGTTGTCACAAGTGGGACTTATGTCTGAGCTCCCCAAGAGTAGTTTCCCAACCTGAAACCTTTTATGAATTACAGATTTATGCGTAAGTCCTGGGGTTTCCCATTCCTGATTTTTAGAAAAAAAAAAAACTGTGAGTTGTTCAACTCTTTTAATTCTCAAAAGTAGGGAGTAGTAGTTCCCTACTTGAGTAGGGAAGTGATCGTGCCCCTGTACTCGGCAGTGGTGAGGCCGCACCTCGAATACTGTGTTCAGTTTTGGGCCCCTCACTACAAGAAGGACGTTGAGGTGCTGGAGCGTGTCCAGAGAAGGGCAACGAGTCTCGTGAGGGGTCTGGAGAACAAGTCTTATGAGGAGCGGCTGAGGGAACTGGGGTTGTTTAGCCTGGAGAAAAGGAGGCTGAGGGGACTGAGCAGAGCTCATCGCTCTCTACAACTACCTGAAAGGAGGTTGTAGCGAGGTGGGTGTCGGTGTCTTCTCCCAAGTAACAAGCGATAGGACGAGAGGAAATGGCCTCAAGTTGCGCCAGGGGAGGTGGAGTCCCCATCCCTGGAGGTATTTAAAAGACGAGTAGATGAGGCTTAGGGACATGGTTTAGTCGACGGTTGGACTCAATGACGTTAGAGGTCTTTTCCAACCTTAATGATTCTATGATTCCATGATTCTATGATTCTATGATTTTCTACTTTGTCAGGACTTGCTAGACTTATCTGGAAGATTTGCATTTTGGACTCCTAGGATCAGTATTATTTTGAAATTTGCTAAAATAAATAGCTTGATCTTTTTTTAAATGAGATATTTGGGGATTTCACTTTTGTGGAAAATATTTTAATAATATATTTCTCAATTATCTTTCTCAGTAATAGATGAGTGATTATTTTTTTAATTTTTCTCATCATCCCTCTAGAAAGTAAATTCTGAATTCTGACCACCTTGCCTCTATGATCAACTTCTCTGCAGTTCTAATTGATTATTTGCTTTGATCCTAAAAGGAGCATTGGTTCAATAATTCATCTGTTCTTTGCATGTACTCTTTAAATATCTGCATGGCTTTGGATGAATTTTGATAAGCATTCAAAAAAGCAAAGGTAGGATGGTTACTTGAAAAGAAGATTCTGAAATTAAACTGCCATACCAAAAGACGAAGCAAAACTGTCTTCAATGTATTCAAACTGTGTGGAGGGATAATTTCCATATAACAAATCTGAGAGAAACAGTAGCTAGGATAGATATCCAGTACCAAATAATTTTAGTGCCTCTAGTTTTAGTTATGGTAAACAAGGGCTGGATACTTACCTACTGATTATAGTATGTGTATTTTGACAGAAGTCGGAAAGGGATGTGAAGGACTATATGCCTTTTAGTTTGACCTCAGTGATAGCTCAAATTTGATAACAAGGTGAAGAAAGGCAGAAGGAAGATATTTTTGCTTTTATGAGTATTGGGAAATATATTTAAACTCAATATAAGCAGGAAGGAGGAATCCAGACTTTTAATAAATTATAGGTGTTTTATTACCGCTTGGAAAAAAAAACCTTCAGCATACTAGTAGTTGTAATTCCTCTTGGGCTCATCGAGATGATGGTTAATGGGATAAAAAAAATTATTAAATCAGTAGCAAGGAGAAAACAAGTGAGGAAATTAATGAGAATTATTCAAGAGAAAGCTGAGGGGCTATTCTGAAGTATTAGGAAATAAGCCACGTGACTCAGACATGCCTGAGTTCTACTCTTGCTTCTTTGATGACTGTATTCCAATAGACAGAAAAAAGAAAACAGGCAACTATACATATATATACATGTATAAAATCACAAATTATATATAAAAATATATATAATATAATATATATAAAA
>NW_008794213.1:127824-128979 GCF_000699145.1 Aptenodytes forsteri
TTTTTATATAAAATAATAGAATCATAGAATATCTCGAGTTGGAAGGGACCATAAGGATCATCGAGTCCAACTCCCTGCTCCTTGCAGGACTACCTAAAACTAAACCATACAACTAAGAGTGTCGTCCAAACACTCCTTGAACCCTGGTACAGGCTTGGTGCCATGGCCACTTCTCTGGGGAGCCTGTTCCAGTGACCGACCACCCTCTCAGTGAAGAACCTTTTCCTAATGTCCAATCTGAACTTCCCCTGATGCAGCTTCATTCCATTTCCTCATGTCCTCTCGCTGGTCACCAGAGAGACGAGATCAGCACCTCCCCCTCTGCTGCTCCCCTTGAGAAAGTTGTAGGTTGCGATGAGGTCACCCCTCAGCCTTCTCTTCTCCAAGCTGAACAAGACAAGTGACCTCAGTTGCTCCTCGTAAGTCTTGCCTTGACCTTTCACCATCTTAGTCATCCTCCTCTGGACACACTCTAATGGTTTGAAGTTCTTCTTATATTGAGGCGCCCAAAACTGCAACCAGTACTCGAGGTGGGGCCGCACCAGTGCAGCGTAGAGTGGACAATCACGTCCCTTGACCAGCTAGCCACACTGTGTTTGATTTACCACAGGACACAGTTGGCCCTTTTGGTTGCCAGGTAACACTGTTGACTCATATTCAACTTGCCATCAACCCAAACCCCCAGATCTCTTTCTGCAGTGCTGCTCTAAAGCCTCTCGTCCCCCAGTTTGTATGTATAACCAAGATTATCCCATCCCAGGTGGAGAATCTGGCACTTGCTCTTGTTAAATTTCATACAGTTGGTGATCACCCAGCTCTCTAGTCTATCGAGATATCTCTGTAAGGCCTCTCTACTCTTGAGGGAGTCTACAGCTCCTCCTAATTTAGTATCATTGGCAAACTTACTTAATGTACATTCAACTCCTGCATCCAGAGCATTTATAAAAATGTTAAAGAGCACTGGCCCTAAGATTGAGCCCTGGGGAACCGCACTGGTGCCTGGTCACCAGCCTGATGTAACCTTATTTACTACAACTCTTTGAGGCTGACCTGTCAGCCAACTGCTTACCCAGCGTATTATGGACTTAGAATCATAGAATCATTGAGGTTGGAAAAGACCTCTAAGATCATCGAGTCCAACCGTCAACCCAACAC
>NW_008794213.1:129759-130522 GCF_000699145.1 Aptenodytes forsteri
AGGTCAACACTCCCACCCAACTTGGTGTCGTCTGCAAACTTACTGAGGGTGCACTCGATCCCCTCATCCAGATAATTTATAAAGATATTAAATAGAACTGGCCCCAATACTGAACCCTGGGGACCACCACTTGTGACCAGCCACAAGCTGGGTTTAACTCCATTCACCACCACTCTTTGGGCCTGCCCATCCAGCCAGTTTTTTACCCAGCAAAGCGTATACCCATCCAAGCCATGAGCAGCCAGTTTCTCCAGGAGAATGCTGTGGGAAATGGTGTCAAAGGCTTTACTGAAGTCTAGGTGGACAACATCCACAGCCTTTCCCTCATCCACTACACAGGTCACCTTGTCATAGAAGGAGATCAGGTTAGTCAAGCAGGACCTACCTTTCATAAACCCATGCTGACTGGGCCTGATCCCCTGGTTATCCTGTACGTGGTATGTGATGGTGTTCAAGATGATCTGCTCCATAACCTTTCCCACCGAGGTCAGACTGACAGGCCTGTAGTTTCCTGGATCCTCCTTCTGGCCATTCTTGCAGATGGGTGTCATGTTTGTTAAGCTCTAGTCAACTTGGACCTCCCCGGTTAGCCAGGACTGCTGATAAATGATGGAAAGTGGCTTAGTGAGCACTTCCACAAGCTCCCTCAGTACCCTTGGGTGGATCCTATGAGGCCCCACAGACTTGTGCATGTCTAAGTGGTGTAGCAGGTCACTAACCATTTCCCCTTGGCATATGGGGGCTTCATTCTGCTCCCTGTCCC
>NW_008794213.1:130589-140778 GCF_000699145.1 Aptenodytes forsteri
TTCTTTTACGGCAGTAGCCAGATTATGTTCTTGTTGGGCTTTGGCCTTCCTAATTTTCTCCCTGCATAACCTCATGACATCCTTGTAGTCCTCCTGAATTACCTGTCCCTTCTTCCAAAGGTCATAAACTCTCCTTTTTTTTCCTGAGTTCCAGCCAAAGCTCTCTGTTCAGCCAGGCTGGTCTTCTTCCCCACCAGCACATGGGGATGGCCTGCTCCTGCGTCTTCAAGATTTCCTTCCTGAAGAATATCCAGCCTTCCTGGAATCCTTTGCCCTCCAGGACTGCCTCCCAAGGGACTCTGTCAGCCAGTCTCCTAAACAGGCCAAAGTCTGCCCTCCGGAAGTCCAAGGTTGCAGTTCTGCTGACCCCCCTTCTTACTTCTCTGAGAATCGAAAACTCTATCATTTCGTGATTGCTATGCCCAAGACAGCCTCCAACCATCACATGACCCACAAGTCCTTCTCTGTTTGCAAACAACAGGTCCATATGAGGAGTACCTATCCTGTATAGATGTTGCATTTCCTCTGTACAGGTTCAGAGGACTTGTCTGGAGTTTCAACATACCAGGCTGCCAGATCCCAAGGGAATTTTGAACATCTTTGGCAAATGGTCAAATTTCTCTCTTTACACCATGCAGAGAAAATATCCAACAGGTGAAAAGAACAAACACAAGCAAATCTGATGATTGGATGGGTTGTGATCCTGTTCTATTTAGGGCTTTTTAAATGCAATAATCAGGGAGAATAATCTCACCCCATATTTTCTGCACCATATCTTAGGTTTGGTTAGCTTCTTTCATTTTGATGTTTTGGGGTTCGGTGGTTTTTTTTGTTCACACATTTTATTTTAAATAAAAACCCCATGGTTTAAATCTGAAGTTACTGAGAGCTAAGGGACTTTGACAGCTTGCAGATTGAGCTTATACTTAGGCAAAAAATAAAGCTGCTTTTCACATTCTCATGCTTAACACCATAGCTTGCTTAAAAATGTACTGCCACTAATCATTGTTCTCAAGCAGCCTTTTTTCTACTAAAGTTTAGCGTCAGAAAATTGATATAAAGGGTATTCTTCTTCCTTGGAATATTCGGCTATCTGAACTAAGATTGTACCTGTATCAGCCCCACAATACTCTCAAAGCATATTAGAGATAAAGGCCTTTCACAATCATTGATATGGTATCTTGATGAGAACAGGTTATTGGATTGCACATAATTGCATATTTCAGTGTGCATTGATATAATTTATTTTGATAAAGAGCTTTATGATGTCTGAAGCTTTTTTTTTTTTTTGCAGATGCAGTAAACTTAGCCAGCCAAAGAGTATTTATACTAGTTGGTTTAAAACAAGAATGCGTTAAGAGTGACAAAGAGTGTTATATCTGTAAGAGAACTGTCCTGTGTGAATTCAAAGTCAAGTCAGTTAAGAGCATTTCTCTTCTCAGTATATCACTCCTTTCATATCATATCACAGACACAACTGGAATGAGATGTGGCAATCTGAGCAAAATCAAAATTCATTTGTCTTCAGTAATATAGGATGCAAGCTTAACTGCTCACAAGTTGCTGCATATATAGCAACTGAGAGGCAGAATCCACCTGATTAGGAAAGTTACAGAATGGGTATTTGATTCTTTTTATTACTGTAAACTTAATTCTCTTTCTGTAAACATTCATGTTTTCATCCACTGTAAATAAACCTATTTTTCAATGTGCTTTTATTGATAGATATCAACCGAAATATAGTGTTGCCAACTCCTGTGACTTTAACATGCATTTTGCAGCATTTGCTGTTTTTTCTTAAAGCTTCAGCTCCTGAAGATAACAGATTGCTGAGCAATCTTAGCTTTCATTATGAAAAATGTGAACACTTAGATTTCATAGTTCTAGAGTAAAAGCCTGAAAATGAGAAGCCTAAGGCTTATAAACCATTCAGCATAACAAAAAAAAGATCTAAAATTTATTATTTTTTAAAATCTCAAAATTTTTAAACAAGTTTCATTATTTCAGGTTGGGTTGGAGGGGGAGGAAGAAGGAAGTATGACTCATGGTTTTGAATGAAAGAGGTTTATAATACTGAAAATATAGGCACGGTTGTAAAATACAGCTTCATACTCAGCTTTCTTCCCTGATGTTTCTGATACATTGCTGATATACTCATCATTTTTGAACTGACCTTCAACAGTGAAACAATCTGGGTAAAAGCATGGTGGATTCTTGATCATAGAAAGCCTTTAACTGCTAAAGAATCTCTTTCTAAAATATTTCTAATGGCTTAGACAGAATTTAAGAGCTTTCTGCATAAGTTGTCAAGCATATCTTTGCATTATCTAGAAGATCGGAAAAGACTCTGCATATGACCTCTTCTGGTTGCAAAATCTGTTAGCTGAGAAATGTGAATAGTGTTATCTATAGTTGTTGCTTTTAGAAGCATTATTCAAAGCTGAGTTAAAAAGGCAGCAGCTATTTCATTATATTCAAGGGAATTCTGCCTGCATGTATACAGCATTGAAGTAACTATCAGGAAATGCAGATCTTTATCTTTATCTTTATCTTTATCTTTATCTTTATCTTTATCTATTCTTTTCATCTTTATCTTTATTACAATTATGGCATAGTACTTTCCAACAAGAGGAACACATTTTGCATTCACACCCATTAGGTATGTGCCTTAATAGTCTAAGTTCATCCAGAAAACAAAAATACATGAGAAACAGCTCTGTTAGGTGGGACAGGATGTACATTTTGTGGAGCTATTAAGTAGAAGTGTCACAGTCTGTGGGTGAAATTCATTTACAAATCATTTAGCTTTATGCATGCTGTTTTCAGTACTGTAAAAACTACACTTCGTGTAGTTTCCAATTACAGATGCGAAGGTTAGTGGAAGCTGTTACCTGAGGAGCTGATCCAGGCTTGATACTGATTTCAAAGAGGGATCAGACATGAAAGTAGCAGTAGCTTAGAAAAGATCCTGCAGCTCTATTGTATAATATTTGTTTATGCTGGTGAGCTTGTTATGTGACAAGTCCAATGGTCTTCAAGAGATTATTGACATTCTTCCACCTTTGCTTATGTTGTTAAGCATTAGAGATCAGACTATTTTAGATTTTGATATAAAAATCTCAATGGACAGCTCTTCAGTTGTTCAGTTACAAACTACATCTAGGAAGCTTTTGAATTTCAAAGCTAGTTATGAAAAGCTTGTCATGAGAAGTTGTTTAGGGTCACTCAGTATAGCTTTCAGTTTTTCTTAACTAGTTGGTTGTTCATGTTCAATTTAGTGTTCATGAAAGTGCCTGATTGACACACCACGAGTTCACACCTTCTTATTGAGGCTCCACTCCTGAAAAGTGCAGAGAGCGGTGGTAGCTGAAGTTGTTCACCAGGCATTGCTTGGTACCTTGCCGATTTAAGCAGTAAGAATCAGCAAGGTAAATTTTTCCATATTACTTCTCATTTCTCAAAGCTGGAACTTTCAACTCTTGCTTAGACAAGGCCTTTCTGGAATAATTGTACATACACTATTTCTTTCCTCTCTTGTTTTCTCCTCTTGGCTGCCAGCAGGTGTTCAGGTGTTCTGTGTCAATCTAGCCTTGGCTATTGAAGATGAAGAGTATTTGTGTTAGAAATGAAGCCAAGCTGTCGTGGTTTAATTTCAGTCGGCAACTAAGCCCCACGCAGCCGCTCGCTCACTCCCCCCACCCGGTGGGATGGGGGAGAGAATTGGAAGAGCACAAGTGAGAAAGACTCGCGGGTTGAGATAAAAACAGTTTAATAATTGAAATAAAATGATAATAATAATATGATAATAATAATAATAATACACAAAGCAAGTGATGCACAGTACAATTGCTCACCACCCGCCGACCGATGCCCAGCCAGTCCCCAAGCAGCGGCCCCCCCGGCCAGCTTTCCCAGTTTATGTACTGAGCATGACGTCACATGGTATGGAATGTTTCTTTGGCCAGTTTGGCTGTGCCCCCTCCCAGCTTCTTGTGCACCTCCAGCCTTCTCAGTCGGTAGAGCATGGGAAGCTGAAAAGTCCTTGGCTAGTGTAAGCATTACCTAGCAACAACTAAAACATGGGTGCGTTATCAACTTTGTTCTCATCCTAAACCCAAAACACTGTACCAGCTACTAGAAAAGAAATTAACTCTATCCCTGCCGAAACCAGGACACAAGCGTAACATCACATTTTATATACTGACTGTTTGCTGCTAATGGAATCACAGAAACAGAGAACTCATTTAAAAAAAAAAAAAGATAAGTTATTTAATACTTTTAGAAGATCTTACAAAGGAAAACTTTTTCAACATGTTCATTTCCACAAAAAACCCCACACTGGGACTCAAAAGGAAGAAAAAGCAACACTCTGTCAAAAATGTGGCTTGACAGACCACAGCTGTGGGGTGCTCCTTTTTTACATCATGTTAAGAGCTATTCCAGGGCCTAACCCAGTTGCTTTAGTACCTATCTCATTTTCAGTATGATTCAGTACTTTGGACATTGATTAGTACTGTAAAAACGGTGATAAAGCACTCTGGTTATTTAAATACAATTTTCATCAGAGATATTATTAACTTTGTTTGATTTATTCCACTTCAAAATACTACAGTGATTCTGTACATCTGCACATTAATATTGTATAATGGCTGCCATAATATCTTGGATGACTTCTCACTATATATTTGCTACTCTACAGCCCCCCTCCTGAAGCTTGTGATCGTATCTATAAGAAGAGGTGCAATAAATTTTGGTGTGATTTCTAAATCACAAAAGTGTTAGGGGAATTGGGCCAGATCTGGCAGCCCAAGAGAGGTGATGCTGCCACAGCTGCATCCCCCCAGGTCCAACTAGTTGCAGGGTTGAGCATGTATTCCTAGTAGGTACATACGCAGAGTACTCAAGTACATCACAAACATACATACAGAATCACAGAATCACAGAATAGTTTCGGTTGGAAAGGACCTTTAAAGATCGTCTAGTTCCAATCCCCCTGCCATGGGCAGGGACATCTTTCACTAGATCAGGTTGCTCAAAGCCCCGTCCAACCTGACCTTGAATGTTTCCAGGGATGGGGCATCCACCACCTCTCTGGGCAACACGGTCCAGTGTCTCAACACCCTCATAGTAAAAAATTTCTTCTTATATCCAATCTAAATCTACACTTTTTCAGTTTAAAACCATTGCCCCTTGTCCTGTCACTACAGGCCTTGATAAAAAGTTCCTGTCTGTCTTTCTTATAAGCCCCCTTTAAGTATTGAAACACCACAATAAGGTGTCCCTGGAGCCTTCTCTTCTCCAGGCTAAACAACCCCAACTCTCTCAGCCTTTCCTCATAGGAGAGGTGTTCCAGCCCTCTGATCATTTTCATTACCCTCTTCTGAACCCGCTCCAACAGGTCCATGTCTTTCTTCTACTGAGGACCCCAGAGCTGGATGCAGTACTTCAAGTGGGGTCTCACCAGAGCGGAGGAGAAAGGGAGAATCACCTCTCTCAAACTGCTGGCCACGCTTCTTTTTATGCAGCCCAGGATACAGTTGGCTAGGCAAGCATACTGACCAGCAGACTGTTCACATCCCTTATTCTTTATAATAGAAAATAAGCATCATTATTTCCATGGTGTATATGAAGCAATCGAGATTCAAGGACTAAAAACTTACCCAGAAGTATATGCTGGAAATAGAACCAAGAATGAAAGTTTGATCATTTGTCTCCTCATGTAATGTTTTAGTTGCCTCCTATCTGTATACCATACAGTTGAAGTTTAACTAGTCATTTTGGCTAGTGTTGTACAACTGCCTACTTAATCAGTTTGTTGGTTTAGTTAAAGTGGATCAATTAAGAAAGTTTTGGTACATCCACAACAAAAAGGAAATTATTGACCCTAAAAATCTTTAAACAATGGTTTGACTTTGATTGGAGGAGCTTACCTTTATTTTGCTTTAGGACTAGGGAGGAAGAATCTTTTCTTTTGAAGTACTGGGTAAAAATACTTGGAGTTTAAAAGAATGAATTCAGCTGTATTGGGCAGATCATTTCAGTCACTGTAAAAAATGGCTATTTTCCATGGGTGGGGAAAAAAATGTCTGAAAAAATTTGCCATCCTCTGAATAATATGCTGTAAGAAAAAGCCTGTAGAGCATTTTAGTCTTACACCAGTTTGGCACAGTGTAGGTCTTTTAACCATTGCACATGGTTTGCTCCTGCTGCTGTGGAACTCCTTGTTAGATGATATAGATAGTAAAAGTTTCCATGGGCTCAAAGGAAGATTGAGCAAGGTCATAGAAGAGAAAGGTTACCAAATACAGACCAAATACATCAAGCTCAGTATATACCTTTAGTGAATAAGGATTTTGTCTGGGAGAGTATTGTATTGCTTCCCTGGTTTTAACCATGTTGCTTTTGCTTGTTGTCAGAGACATGGTACTGAACTAGATGGACCCATGGTCTGACCTAGAACAGCCATTCTTATGTCCCAGGAACATTAATTTCCTTCAATTTTCTTGTTAATTTGCTTAAAATTTAGCATGCATAAGCATTTGTGTGACTGGAGTTGTATACCATTTCTCTTTGGGGAAGATAACTTCATTTTGTATGGTACAGTTTACTAAAAGTATTACTATATATACTGATGGATGAATATAAATAAACTGTAGCAATAGAGTCAAGGGATACATTGCTTATTTATGTAAATGAAAAACAAACTCACAGAGAAAATGTCCTTGCTTGTTTGTTCTTGGGAAGGCTTATGATTGATTCACTGAATATGGACAGCTGTAGGGAAAAGAGGATCATGCAGTGTCTGGCCAGCATCTTCATTAAAACTTGTCATATAAGAATTTAGGGATGAGAAGCAATTTTTGATGTTTTCACAGCTAAACCCAGAGTACCTTAGTTCTACATCTTATTTTCTATCTTAGCTATGTTAAAATAAAAGTAATTATAAATATGTGTGTGTGTATGTGTAGAGAGGACAAATCCAGAAGCTGAAATCTGAAAACTATTGTGGAGATGGGAGAGAAATTGTGCTCTTGAATTCATGCCCATGCTGTATGTTTTACGGTGAGAGCCATAAAGGCATTTGCACATTTTTCAGGCAGATACATGTTGCCAGACAATCCCAAAAGAATATGCTTAATCTCTTAGGAATTTTATTTTTCCATACGAAAGATCCTGTGCATTCAAACATTGCTATTCTGTGTGTGCAAAAAACCCCAGCTGTTTGCAACTTTGTGGAGCCTGCCTCGTTTGGTGTCCCCTACCTCCTGCATGCAGATGTAATTGCTTTCTCGCTTTTGTGACTTTCTTCACTGCTGTCTGGTTGGTGCCCAAACTAGAAAGGGACTAGTTGCCAGTTCAGACTGGGATGTCTGTCATATTTTCACTCTGATGTCTGGAGAGGGCCTCAATTCCAGCAACTCTCTCCGGGGTAACCCCCTTACTAATCCAATGAAATGTTATTATTGGTTTCTGTTTTGTCTCTGTATACCAGCAATACAGTTGAATCTAAAAAGACTCTAGCTATGTTCAGGTAACCTAGGAAATAGAGAATTGTTAAACTAATAATAACTCTGTGTTCAGAAATGGAGGGGGTTTGGAATATACATAACATTGATCTCCTGAGGCATTTCAGATGATTGACTGAAAGAATGGGGGAATTGGAGCTAGAATGATTTTACTTCTGTTGTTCATTGAGCATAAGATTGTAAGGCACAAAGGCTAAAACAGACTATTTTAGTAATTTAATTTCTTTTTCATTCTTTATTACTGTGCTGTGGTATAAATTGACAGCCACCTGTCATAGACCAGGGAGCTGCTAGAAGGCATTTTCAAACAGAAACAGAAAGTGACTCCTGCTCTATGGCAATGCAAGGAATGTAACTGAGTTTGGGGCTTTGTCCTTCAAGAAGCTGCACGTTCACACAGAAAGCATTTGTTGTCTCAGTAGAAGACAGAGTATAACAGATGGGGAACTGAGGCACACAGTGTCTCACTGATTTAGCTAACATCTTAGGGAAAGTCTCACCAGAAACTAACCTACTAGTCTCCTGAAACTAAGCCAATATCACAGCCTCAAAAGCATGGGAAATCTTAAGGCAACTTCCTCCCTAAAGCAGGAAAGACACCAGATTTTATGCCATGGAAAGTGTCAGATAACACTAAAGAGTAAAGGCCTAAAATTTATCAGAAGTAATTTCTATGTTGGAATGTTCAAAAGATAGGTGGCATGACAACTATACTCACAGCTTTTCTTTAGGAATTTTCTTTAAATATCACCACCAAACAATCAGCATGTTTCAAGGTGATGAATAAGCTAAGTCTGAAATAAATCTGAAATGATTGTAGCTGAGCAAAAGGAATGCCTTACATTTTTTACTACAAAAACCACAAATATAACACTTCACCACATTCTTTTGTGAGGACGTTTCTATTAATTTTCCATAGCTTAAGAAAAACACACTATTCAGAAAATTAACTGACTTTTAATCAGGCACTCCCACTTACTTTTTATGTAAGTAAACTTAAAACAAATAAACAGTTATGCTTGAATCATATTACTACTTAAATATATCTTTTTATTCGTAGACATGCAGTACATTTACAGGAGATTAACATAACAAAGATGAAAACTATATCAATATATAAATATTTAACACCATGGTAATAAAAAATAATTTCCTTCCAGGATATAGTGGATGAAGTAGAAATGTTGTATTTCTCCGTATCAGGACTCATTTTCATACTGAAAATAGATATGCTGAAGATAAATTGGGGAAATAATGCTCTGAAATAGCTGAAATGTCTGCAAAAATTGATAAAGGAATAGAAATATCAAGAAAAATATTATCTTCTTGTTCACAACAGAAAATATAACCTACTGTGGAATAATGCAGTATGATTTCAGCTGGAACACTAAATGAATAAACAATAAAGCAAAACTCTTCACCACCAGTAAATTCTTTGAAATGCTACCTCTAATACAAGCATAGGATTAAGAGCCCAGAGCTTGGGGTCATGGGATGCATGTTGTAATAAACCTGTCAAAAATTTTCCCTTTTGTGGGAAATGAGATTAATTCTAAGTCCACTATGTATGGAATTAAAATTCAGAGAGGATTGATAGGAAAGTTTGTGATAGCAAATACAAAACTTATGCTGGGCCAAAGCAGAGGTTTCAGTCTGCTACGGTTTTATTCAGTTTTACCTAAAGCTTTAGTGTTTTGGCTGGATGGTGGGGAGGAGGGCAAACTTTTAGAGTGTCCTTCCTTGATGGTAGTTTGATTGGAGCCAGAAATACATGAGAACCAGCTGTCTCATTATTCATCCTCCCTTGGGGAAAGTAGTCCTAATGAGGAGGCATTCTTCTGTGGATTCCTTGCTACTGCTGATCCACAGTGCTGCAGATAATGCTTTGACGGAAAAGGAATAAAAACTAATTACAAATCTGTTTTTTGGCACCAAACTTGACATTCAGTATTGATATATCCTTGGTTTGGGAGCAATGTGGTCACACATATTACAAAACTTGCAAAATCCAAGCACACTGGTGCTTTTCAGGACCTAGACCAGATATCAAAAATGGATATTGTCCCTATGGCAGCAGATACCTCAGAACAGAAAGTATAGCTTCTGGAAATTGGAGAGCTAGTGCAAGAGCACTGCTTGAAACAGGAATACCTTATTCCCTTTACGTTCATCACAAGATAATGAGAAATTAAACTACTAGGGCCTCAGGCCAGACCTCCATGCCAAGGAGTCTTACAAAAATGAGCCCCAAACCTGGCCCTATGGTGATCTTACTGATTTCAAAGCTGGTCGTGATGACTTCTTGAGCAGTAAGCCAGCCTGTTGATTGCTTGTTTGACAAGAGGCTTCTTGCCAGGAACTTGATATAGTGGCAATCTAGGATTATAGCCAGATTAAAGCAGCCATTTGGGGATGTTTAGATACTACAATAGAGATTGACCCCCAATGATTTTAGAAGCCTCCAATGACTGAAAATGGAAAGTCTGGGAAAAAAAAAAAAAGTCTGGCTTGGTGAACTATCCTCATACTTTGCTTAGAAAGAGACAGGAATGCTGAAGCAGCTTTCCTCTCTAAGAATCATAGAATCATAGAATCATAGAATCACAGAATACTTTGGGTTGGAAGGGACCTCTAAAGGTCATCTAGTCCAACCACCCTGCCAT